>NW_007729830.1:0-12061 GCF_000696425.1 Galeopterus variegatus | reverse complement strand
CGATGATGGACATTTGGGCTGATTCCAGCTCTTGGCTATTGTAAAGAGTGCTGCAATGAACATTGGGGTACAGGTATACCTTCGACTTGATGAAGGATGAGTGTAAAAGCAGAAAGTCCAAAGCTGAGGTGGCTTGACCGATAGAAATAGCAATGGAGGTAAAGAAGAATGCTCAGATTCTTATATATTTTTAAGATATCCATTTTATATGTTTCATGTAAGGGCCTATCAAAATTTTGAACTAGTTGACAGGTGGCAAAACTGAGCTGTGAGGTCTTAGTTCTATTCAGGTTGCTATAACAAAATACCATAAACTGGAGTGCTTAAAAACAATGGAAATGTATTGTTCACAGTTCTGGAGACTGTGAAGTCCAACATCAGTGCCTGGTGAGGGTCCACTTCCTAGACAGCCACCTTTTTGCTGCAACCTTACATGGTGAAAGGGACAAGGGATCTCTTGGGGCCTCCTTTGTAAGAAAGCTAATACCATTCTTGAGAGCTCCACCCTCATAACCTCATTGCCTCCCAAAGGCTTCCTAATATCATTACCTCCTAATAACAATTATAATAATTTCAACTATGAATGGGGGGGAACACAAATATTAAGCCCATAGCAGTCATTTATCATCTGATCAGTATTATACTTGAAAGAAAGTCCCAGAATTCATTTTCTCACTTAATGTGTTGCTCTCTAGTCAAAAAACCTGTTTGTAAACTGAACAGGGATATAATTTCTATCTCTCTGAGGATCTTAAAAGATAAGTACAGGTGCACAGCATTTCTGACCCCTCCCCCCTCCTTGGACCCAGAGGAAGGCACCAGGGACCTGCAGCCCACCCCACTGAGGGGAGCCAAGGAGGCATGCTGGGGGTTCATTCTATGGCCACAGACTCTGGAACAGGACCCAAGGTGGTTTAATATAGCCATTACCACACCTACTGTCAAGCAAAGATAATTCACCACCACTGTAGCAGTCAGGGCATTCCACAGGTAACCTACTGCTCACTCGACTACACTGATAGAAGAAAAGTCACCAGTAAAGCCTGCAAATAGAGGAAGAAATCTTTATCTTCATAGACAACCTCAGCATAATAGAAGAAGCAAACCCTCTACCAAATGACCAAACATCAACAAAAAAATACTAGAACTACAAATAAACAAGAAGATATGACACCACCAAAGGAATACAGTAATGCTCAATTTCAGACTCCATGGAATAGAGAATCTTTGAAATGTCTGAAAAAGAATTCCAAGCAAAGATCTTAAGAAAACTCAAAGAAATAAAAGAAAACACAATTAGAGAACACAATGAAACAAGAAAAAATATCCAGAATATGAAGGAGGGAATTTACAAAGAGATTAATCCCTTAAAAAGAGTGTAGCAGAACTCCTAGAAATGAAAGAGTTACTCAATGAAATAAAATACACAACAGAGAGCTTGAGCAGCAGTGTAGAACAAGCAGAAGAAAGAATTTCTGATCTTGATGATGGTCTTTTCAAAATAACCCAGACAGACAAGAAAAAAAAAGGAAAAAAGAATTAAAAATAATGAGGAAAACCTAAGAGAGATAGCAGACAACTTCAAGCACTCTAACATCTGAATTGTGGGTATTCAGAAGGGGAGGAGAAAAGAAAATGTACTGAAAACTTATTCAAGGAAATAGTAACAGAAAACTTCCCAGGTGTGGGAAGAGATGCAGACCTTCAGATTCAGGAAGCTCAAAGGTCCCCAAACAGAATCAATCGAAAAATGTGTCCCCAAGACACATTATAGTTAAATTTGCAAAGCTCATAGACAAAGAGACAATTCTAAAAGCAGCAAGAGAAAAGCAACAGTCACCTATAAAGGACCCCCTATCAGAGTAACAGCAGACTTCTCAACTGAAACCCTACAGGCCAGAAGAAAGTGGAAAGATATATTCAAAACACTAAAAGAAAAAAAATTGCCAGCCAAGAATTCTTTACCCAGCAAGGCTCTCCATCAGAAATGATGGAGAAATAGTGTATTTCCCAGACAAACAAATTTGTGGGAGTTCACCACCACATGACCAGACCTGCAAGAAACTCTTAAAGGAGTCCTTCACCTGGAATCTGAATAATGATGACCACTACTACAAATACACAAGGAAGAGCAAAACCCATCATTAAAACAAAAATGCCAGCGAGAAAAGGAAAGAAGTTATATCATCCCACCTTAAATTTCCAAATAACATTGAAAAAGAGAAATAAAAGGGGAAGTAATGATCAAAAGATACTTAAGTCATCTAAACAGGAAGCAATTAAATGACAGGAATTAAACAATATTATCAATAGCTATCCTAAATGTGAATGGATTAAATTCCCCATTCAAAAGACACAGACTGACTGATCGAATTAAAAACCTAGACCCAAGTACATGCTGTCTTCAAGAGACCCACATCACCTGTAGAGATACAAATAGACTAAAAGTGAAGGGATGGAAAAAGATATACCATGCAAATGGAAAACAAAAATGAGTAGCTATTCTTATATTGGACTAAATAGACTTTAAACCAAAAAACATAAAAAGAGACAAAGAAGGCCATTATATAATGATAAAAGGATCTATACAGCTAGAAGATATAACAATCATAAATATATATGTGCCCAATACTGAAGCACCCAGATATATAGAGCAAACACTCTTAGACCTAAAGAAAGAAATAGGCCCTAATACATTAAGAGTGGGTGATCTGAACACCCCTCTCTTAGTATGGGACAGATCTTCCAGGCAACAAGTAAACAAAGAGACATGGGATTTAATCTACACCTTAGACCAACTGGACCTGGAAGATATATACAGAACATTTCACCCACGACTAAAGAATACACTTTCTTCTCATCAGCTCATGAGAACATTCACCAGGATAGACCACATATTAGGTCACAAATCTAGTCTCAGCAAATATTTAGAAATGAAATCATTCCAAGCATCTTTGCAGACCACAATGGACTAAAACTGGAAATTAGTAATTAGTAAAACTCTGGAAAATATACAAATACATGGAAAATAAACAATAGGCTCCTGAATGACCAAGAAAAAACTAAACAGTAAATCAAAAACATTTCTTGAAACTAATGAAAATAAAGATACGTCATACCAAAACCTGTGGCATACTGCAAAAGAAGTACTAAGAGGTAAATTTATTGCAATAAATGATTACATCAAAAGAATGGAAAGACTTCAAATAAATGACCTACGACTATGCCTCAAAGAACTTGAAAAACAGCAACAATCCAAACATAAAGGTAGTAGACAGAAAGAAATAATTAAGAGCAGAGCAGAACTAAATGACATAGAGACACAAAAAACAATAAAAAAGATCAATGAAACAAAAAGTTGGTTTTTCAAGAAGATAAAATAGACAAACTTCTAGCTATGTTAACAAAAAAAGAATAGAAGACCCAAATAACAAAAATCAGAAATGAAAAGGGAGACATTACAACTGATACCACAGAAATACAAAGAATCATTAGAGACTACTATAAACAACTGTCTGACAACAAATATGAAAATCTGGAAGATATGGATAAGTTTCTAGACACATAGAAACTACCAAAAATGAACCAAGAAGACACAGAAAACCTGAACAGACCAATAACAAGCAAGAAGATTGAAGCAGTAATTAGCAATCTTCCAACAAAAAAAAGTCTGGGTCTGGATGGCTTTACAGATGAATTCTATCAAACTTTAAAGAGGCGTCAATACCAATTCTCCTCAAGCTATTCCAAACTGAAACAGAAGCTACTCTCCCAAAGTCATTCTATGAGACCAACATAACTGTTATACCAAAACCACAAAAAGAAACAACAAAAAAGGAAAGTTAAAGTCCAATATCCTTGATGAACCTAGATACTAAAATCCTCAACAAAATATTAGCAAGCAGAATACAGCAACATATTTAAAAAATTATACACTATGATCAAGTGGGATTCATCCCAGGGATGCAAGGATGGTTCAACATATGAAAGCCAATAAATGTGATACATCACATCAACAAATGCAAGGACAAAGACCATATGATTATCTCAATAGATACTGAAAAAGCATTTGACAAAATTCAACATCCCTTCATGATAAAGACTCTCAGAAAATTAGGTGTAGAAGGAAAATATCTCAACACAATAAAAGCCATTTATGACAAGTCCACTGCCAGTATCATTCTGAATGGGGAAAAATTGAAGGCTTTTCCCTTAAGAACAGGAACAAGACAAGGATGCCCACTCTCACCACTTCTATTTAACATAGTACTGGAGATACTAGCCAGAGCAATCAGACAAGAGAAAGAAATAAAGGGAATCTGGACTGGAAAAGATGAAGTCAAACTGTCTCTATTTGCAGATGACATGATACTATGTATAGAAAAACCTAAAGACTATCAAAAAACTCCCAGAGCTGGTTAATAACCTAGGTATTGTTTCAGGATACAAAATAAATGCCCCCTAATCAGTTGCATTTATATACTCAAATAATGAACTAACAGAAAGAGAAATTTTTTAAAGTAAGCCATTTACAATTGTCATGAAAAAAATAAAATACCTAGGGATCAATTTAACCAAGGAGGTGAAAAATCACTACAATGAGAACTACAAACCACTTCTGAAAGAAATTAAGGAAGACACAAAAAGATAGAAAGACATTCCATGCTCTTGGATCGGAAGAATGAACATTATGAAAATGTCTATACTACCCAAGCGATCTACAGATTCATTGCAATCCCCATCAAAATACCAATGACATTCTTCACAGAAATGGAAAAAACAGTCTTACCTTTCATATAGAACAACAAAAGACCCTGATTAGCCAAAGCAATCCTGAGCAAAAAAATAATAAAGCCAGAGGCATAATACTACCTGACTTCAAATTATACTACAAAGCTATTGTAACCAAAACAGCATGGTACTGGTATAAAAATAGACACTCAGACCAGGGGAGTAGAATTGAGAACCCAGAAATCACCCCTCAGGCTTACAGCCATCAGATATTGGACAAAGGCAACAAAAATCTACATTGGGGAAAAGACTGCCTCTTCAACAAGTGGTGCTGGGAAGATTGGATATCCATATGCAGAATGATAGTAGATATGCACCTCTGACCATATACTCAAATCAACTCAAAATGGATTAAAGACTTAAATATAAGACCTGAAACTGTAAAATTACTAAGGGAAAATATAGGTTAAACACTTCAGCAACTAGGTCTGGGCACAGACTTTATGAACATGAGCCCAAAGCACAAGCAACAAAAGAAAAAATAAACAAGTCGAACTATATCAAACTAAAAAGCTTCTGCACAGCAAAAGAAACAATCAACAGAGTGAAGCGAAAACTTACAGAATAGGAGAAAATTTTTGCTAACTATGCATCTAACAAGGGATTAATATCCAGAACATACAAGGAACTCAAGCAGTTATACAGTAAAAAAACAAATAACCTAATTTAAAAAATGGGCATAGGAGCTGAATAGACATTTTTCAAAAGAAGACATACAAATGGCCAACAGGTATGTGAAAAAATGTTCAACATCACTAGTCATCAGGGATATGCAAATTAAAACTACACAGTTAGACTGGCTATAATCAAAAAGACAGTGAATAACAAATGCCGGTGAGGGTGTGGAGAGAAGGGAACACTCCTACACTGGTGGTGGGACTGTAAATTACTACAAGCACTATGGAAAACAGTATGCAGTTTTCTCAAACAACTACAGATAGATCTTCCATACGATTCAGCAATCCCACTTCTGGGTATATACCCAGAGGAATGGAAATCATCGTGTCAAAGGGATACCTGCATTCCCATGTTCATCGCAGCCCTATTTACAATAGCCAAGGTGTGGAACCAACCTAAATGTCCATCGATGGATGATTGGATAAAGAAACTGTGGTATATATACACTATGGAATACTGCTCTGCCATAAAAAAGAATGAAATACTCCCATTGGCAGCAACATGGATGAACCTGGGGAAACATTTGAGTGAAATAAGCAAAGCACAGAGGGATAAATACCACATGTACTCACTCATAAGTGGGAGCTAAGAGAGAAAGAAGGAAGGACAGAAAAACCACAGTGGTGGGTTGGACTTACAGAGGGAGAAAACATACCTTTGGATACAAAGTGGAGTGGTGTGGAAAGGGGGAGGAGGAGGGAGATTGGAGATAATTGGGTGGGGGACACAGGGTACAGATGCAATTTGTGGTAATGGGCATGCTGCCAGTGTGAATCTGGCCTTCATATTTTGGGAAGAAGAGTGACAATCAGCTCTGTATCTCATGAATATACATAACCAATAAAAAAATAAATACATAAATAAATAAAAATAAAAACTGTTGATTTTAAAATTGAAATAATAATTTTAGAAAAGGTAAGTATGCATCTTAACTCTTGAAAATAATTCCCCATTTCCCAATTTGAGGTTGTTTTTGTTGTGATGGTGTTGTTTTATTTGTTTTCAGTAAAATGCCAGTAATGAGAAAAACCATGAAATTTCACTCTTGTCCTTTCTCCTTTTTCAGTACTCTTCTCTTAATCTTATCATAATCCCATACCTTATCAAGTTTTTAATCTTGATAATTGTATTGGTAATAATAATAGTAGTAGTAGTTAGTAATTAGTGGTAGTGGTAGTAGTGGTAGTAATAATGGTAATAATACAAAATGTTAACTCACATTCATAGAATCTTGCCATACTAAGGGTTTATGCAAATTATTTAATTTAATTCACACTGAAACCATAAGAGGTGAGTAACATCTTTATACCCATTGTGCAGGTAAAGCAACAGAGGTTCCAAGAAGTTATAAAACTTGTTCAAGAGTATTCACCTAGCAAATTGTAGAGTGGAATTCAAACCCAGGTTTTCATGGCCTGTACTCTTTCCCACTACATTATACCAGCATTTACCTGAATTCCAATTATCATATAACTGTGAATTAATGTAATGAAGCATTTTTAATGATGTTTTAAAACTTAAAAAGTAATTTTGTGTTTATTATAGAAAATTTGGGAAAACTCAGAATAGCACAAAAAAGAAAACATTTCTATAATCACATTTTTCAGAGTTATCTGCTGTTAATGTTTTTATATTTTATGCATCATACTTAGATTGATATCATTGTGATTAAACTGAGCAAAGTTGTTTGTAATCTGATTTTTCAACTTAATAAAAATGTTAAAACAGACTTTCATATTATTAAGTTATAGTTACACAAGATCTTTTTTTTTTTTTAGTTTTATAGCATGCCATTATGTGGATACATGAACAAATTGATTTAATTAATTCTATAACATCGGATGTTTAGGTTAAAATTTTTTTCTTAATTTAAGTTTTTAAACGCCCTTATTATAGTTAATTCTTTAATGAATACTTTTATATATGCCTGATTATTTCCTCTGAATAAATCCCTAAAAGAAGAATTTTCAGTTCAAAATTAGAAAATATTTAAGCTTTTTATTTATTTATTTTTTCTGCCAAAGTTCCCTCCTGAAAGATTGTTCTAATTTAAACCCTAACCAGTAGTTTTTTAAATGTAGCTTACTTTCATATACTCTAGCTAATACGCAGTATTAACTGTTACTATTTTTAATATTTGGAGTTGTTTTCTTTTTCTTTTAATAGTTCTTCACATTTTAAATCAAAAAGGGAAGGACTTTTGCTTCTTTCCATGAAGGAGTAGTAACGGTATGGTATTTGAACCACCCCCATAACCCATAAAAAACTAGAAACCTGGACAAAATACATAAAATTCTGTTTTCCAGCATTAGACAGCAGGAACTGCAGATCTACGATTCCTGAGAGCATGACTTCAGCCTGGAAGCAATTTTGTAACCTCAGGGCAGGAAAAGAGGCCCATGCAGAGCTTGGCAGCCTCTCTGAATTCAGGAGAGATAGGAGCTCAGAAAGACCAAAGCAGCTGGAAATTTCAGGGCAGCATTCCAGAGAGGGAGGAGCTAAATGAAGGAAGAACTCCAAAAATCTGCATACAAGTCCCATTGAGTCTTTGACTGAATCCAAAACTACACATGTGTAAGTGGATTTCATATACCCAGGCAAAGAACCAATGCAGTGGCTCTCTATACGAACAGTTCTCTGAGTTCATACAGGGTTGAGAGACATTCAAGTTTTCATCCCTTGGAGTGTAAAGACCTCATTTGAATACCTAGGCATTCAATAAAGACTACAGAAAAAAGCCAAGCCTTAGTAGTAGGAATACACTAGCCCTACCATAAGGCTACTCTAGCCCTAACAAAGCTTAACAACAAGCCTCAAAAATATCAATTTCATGCACAACTAAAATAACTGCCTGCCAAAGCAAATATCAACATTCTGAAGGAAGACAACAAAATGCAAACATTCAATAATATAGCATTCCTAATAAAAAAATTGCCAGATATTTCAGGAAGTAGTGAAATGTGACCCCCAATCATGAGAAAAATCAGTTAATGGAAATGGACTCAGAAGTGGTAGAGATGTAGAATTAGCAGATAAAGACTTTAAAAGAGCTGTTATCAAAGCTTAACAATTTAAGGGAAAGTGGGGACATAACGAAGAAGTTGAAAATATAAAAAGGAGCTACATAAATGTTCTAGAACCCAAAAACAACATATCTGAAATGAAAAAAATTCACTTAATAAACAATATTGTAAAGCAGAAGAAAAGATCCGTGAACTTGAAGACACTGTAAAAGAAACTATTCTAAATCAAGCACAGAGAGCAAAGAGGCTAAAAAGAAAAATCAATGGAACCTCAATAACATGTCAGACAAGCAGTCTTACATACATGGAATTGGAGTCCTAGATTGAGAGATGAAAGAAGAGACAGAAAAAAATGTTTAAAGAAATGAAGGTTGAAAATATCCCCAAATTAATAAAAATAATAAACCTACACATTCAAAATCATACAAAATTCTAAGCAGAATAAATACAAAAAATACCATACCAAGTGTAGTAGCCAACCTCCAGGATGGCTTCCAATGATCCTCACCTGCTGGTATTCATGCTCTTATGTATTTCCCTCCCATACAAAATAGTGCTGGCCTGTGTGACCAATTGGATATTGTGGATATAACAGCACGTGACTTCTGAGTCTAGGTCATACAGACACTGCAGCTTCTCCCTTGTTCTCTTTTGAATCACTTGCTCTGGGGGAAGCCAGCTACCATGTCACGGGACATGCTTAAGTGTCTATGGAGAGGTCCATTTGGAAAGAAACTGAGGCCTCCTATATAAGTCAGTGCCAACTTGTTGGCCAGCCACATGAGTGAGCCATCCTGTAAGCAGACATTCCAGTCCTGGTCAAACCTTCAGGTGACTCCAGCACCAGCCGGCATCATGACCAAAACCTCATGGGAAACCAACAGCAGAACCACCTAGGTAAGCTACACTCAAACCCACAGAAATGGTACAAGACAGATGTTCATTGTTGTTTTAAGCCACTTGATTAGGGGGTGGGGTAATATTTTACACAGCAATAATTAATTGTTTTTATTTGCTAGCAAAAAAATTGGAAGATAAAATCTAAAAGAACAATTTGCAATATTAATAAAACAGCATGAAATACTTAGGGATAAATATAACAAAATAAAAGAAAACATTTCACTGAAAACTACACAGCATCACTGAAAAATTAAAGTAGGCCCAAATAAATGGACATATCTATCATATTCATAAATTGGAGTATATAACATTGTTAAAATATCACTTCTTCCCAAATCAATCTGTAAATTTAGTTGTGAACTCAATCAAAATTCCAGCAATCTTTTTGTAGGAATTCACAAGCTAAATCTAAAATTTGTATGGAAAATTCAAAGAACATAGAATGGCAAAATAAATCTGGAAGTAAGAAGAACAAAACTGGAGGCCTTGTATTACCTTATATCTAGCATTATCATAAAGCTACAGAATTCAAGACAAGTGGTATTAGCATAAAAGTAGACATACAGATTAATAGAACAGAATGCAGAGTCCAGAAATAGGACTCACATATGTGATCAGTTGGTTTTAGCAACAGTACAAAGAAATTTCAGTAGGAAAAGGAAAACTCTTCCAACATACGGTGTTGAAATTATTGGCTATCCATGGGCAGGGATGTGAACATCAGCACTTATCTCACCCAAAACCCAAAAGTTAGCATATAACCATCATAGAACTAAATATAAAAGCTAAAACTATAAAATTTCTGGAAGAAAATGTACGAGAAATCTTTGCAACCTTGAGACAGGCAAAGGTTTCATACATAGTACACCAAAGTCACAAATTATAAAGGAAGAAATGATAAATTAGAAATCACCAAAATTTAAAACTATTGCTTTTCAAAAATGACTGTTAAGGAACGATATGATCTCATTTATATGTGGAATCTCAAAAGTCAAACTTACAGAAAAGAGTAGAATAGTTGTGTATGAATCCATTTCTGTTGCCTTTAACATAAATAAATAGAACTGGGTGATCTGTAAGAAAACAAAATTTATTGCTTACTGTTTCAGAGGCTGGAAAGTTCAAAGTCCAGGAAACACATCTGGTAAATGTGTTGGTAGTGGCAATAGTGACCCAGGGGTCTCACATGGCAGAAATGGCAGAGAGGGAGAGACTCTCATTACTGTTTCAGAGGCTGGAAAGTTCAAAGTCCAGGAAACACATCTGGTAAATGTGTTGGTAGGTGGCAATAGTGACCCAGGGGTCTCACATGGCAGAAATGGCAGAGAGGGAGAGACTCTCATGTGCTCTCCTTTTAAAGCCCTCAGAATCACACTTATGACCACCATTATTAATCCATTACTTAGGGCATGGCCCTCAGAATCTAATTGCCTCTTCAAGACCCCACCTTTCAATTACCATAATAGGATTTCCCACCCTCTTAATGGTCACAGTGGGGAATCAAGCTTCTAATACACAAAACTTGGGGAACACAACTCAATCCATATCAGGTGATTACAAGGGACTGGGGGATGGGAGTGGGTGGCAAAAGGGGAGACGTCAGTCAAAGGGTACAAAATTTCAGTTAGAAGGAATAAGTTCAGGTAATCTATTACACAGCATGGTGACTATAGTTAATAACAATGTATTGTATGTTTCAAAATAGCTAGAAGAGAGAATTTTTAAAAATAAAAATAAAGAGTCTAACCAGAGGAGAAATAAGTTCAAGAGATCTACTGTACAATATGTTGACTATAGTTAATAACAACATATTGTATACTTATAAGTTGCTAAGAGAGTAGATTTTAAGTGTTCTCACCACAAAAAAGTATGTGAGGTAATGCATATATTAATTAGTTTGATTTAGCCATCACTCAATGTATACATATTTCAAAACATCATGTTGTGCACAATAAATGTATACAATTTTTTTATGTCAATGGAAAAAAAAAGACTAACAATAAAAAAATTACTGTTAAGGGAACAAAAAGGCAAGTCACAAAAGGGGAAAAATACTTGCAATTTGTATATGGCAAATGTTTGCAATTTATATATAGCAAAGTACCTGTATCCAGAATATATGAAGAATTCATATCTCAATAATGAAAAGGCAAACAACCAAATTAGAAACTGGCAAACAATTCAACCATTTCACAAAAGAAGGTGCATGAATGGCCAGTAAGGATATGAAAAAGTGTTGTGTCATTAGTCATTAGGGAAATGCAACTTTAAACTATGAGATAGCTTTACACTTATTAGAATGGTTAAAATTCAATAAGTGTGATGTGGTGATGCTGTGGAGTTCTCATGCAAAGTGGTACAATTGCTTTAGGAAACTGCTTGAGAATTTCCTTCTTATTCTTTCTTTTCCTTATTTTTATTTATTTATTTTTTTGATGGCTGGCAGGTACAGGGATCCAAACCCTTTGGTGTTATAACACTGTGCTCTAACCAGCTGAGCTAACTGGCCAGCCCCTTAAGCTTGTGAATTTCTTCAGGGTTAAAATACACTGTTTGCGGAGCAAGATGGCGACGGGTCTGGAGCGGGCGTGCCAGAGGACAGAGCGAACCTGAGAAGTGTGCACTGTGCTGCCAGAGTACTATTTGCATTTCCAAGAGCAACAAAAAAC
>NW_007729829.1:172134-219595 GCF_000696425.1 Galeopterus variegatus | reverse complement strand
GCCACAGACAGAACCAGGTATAGCCTCAGAATTTCCACAGACAGTGACCTCCTTCCAGCATGGCTACAAGAATAGTCTGCTGAATTCCAGCTCCGAAGCTGATCTGAGCTGTCTGAGTAGCCGCCGCAGAGGTGCTAGGCCTGCTGAGCTATACTGTGCACATTTGGAGTTCTCGCTAGTGTTCAATCTAAATTCCTTGCCACGAAGTGTCGGGGAACCCTTGTGAGACCTAGGATAGAATTTCCCCTGTCATCTAGAAGATAATGCAGGACTTTGAGAAAAGGAAAATGAAATATTTTAAAATTGGAACTGAGTATGGACTTAGTGAATTCTGATGATGTGGCAGAGGAGGGGCAGGGACATGGGTCATGTGAGGGATCTTCAGACTCCAGAGTGACCGGAATGACTAACTGGAGGCTGTCCAGGCCGTGGGGTTTGAGGTCCAGCAGTGCTCAGCAAAGAAGTTCCTGGGAACTAATGGGGACAATTTGGGGTTTTGCAGATCATCTGAACTGAGGTTGTCTCACATATGTTGGAGGGCATGCAGCTCTCTATACATCTATATTTTAAAGTAAATAAAGGTTCTCTGAGCAAACCACATGGTATTGGATGGACTCAGATTCCAGTTCCTAAGCCTCTGCTTTCTGGCTTTACGGGAGCCTGTGGTGACCACTCAGGCTGGGAGTTTGGGCTGCTGGGTCAGCTTCTGGCTCCGGCTGAGGATCCACTGTAGTGCCAGCGAGCAGGCAGCCTGCTGAGCCTGGGCCTCAGTTTTGCCTTTCTGTGAAACAGGCAGAGGGCTGGGGCCATTGCGAGTTGTAAGAACAGATGAAATTTTAGCTCGGCGTAATGGTTTGAATTGTGTGTCCCCACTCCCCATTCATATGTTGAAGTCCTAACACAGTACCTCAGAATATGACCTTATTTGGAAATAGGGTCTTTACAGAGCTAATCAAGTTCAAGTGAGGACGTTAGGGGTGAGCTTTATTCCAGTAGGACTGAGTGTCCTTATAAAAAGGGAAAATTTGGACGCAGAGACACACATGTGAAGACAGCCATCTATAAGCCAAGGAGAGAGGCCTGGAACAAATTTTTCCATCATAACCCTCAGAAGGAACCAATTCTGCCAACACCTTGATTTTAGATTTCTAGCCTCCAGGGCGTGAGACGATAACTTTCTGTTGTGTTTAAGCCACCCTGCCTGTGGTTCGTTGTGACAGGAGTCCAAGCAAAGGAACTCATATGGTCTCCGGTCTCCTGTCTCTCTTCTCACTGGGGAGGATCTTCTGCACTTTCCCCTCCCCCTCCCCTTTCCCTGCCACCACCCTATGTCATCCATCCTATGTCAGTTCAAAGCTCTGTATTATCTTCATCTGAAACATTTCTTGCCTTTGTATGCCATCAACTCTGCAAGCTCCTGTCCCCTTGAGTAGAAAAGGAAAGTGGTTCTTCATGGTGTGAAGGGTCACTTGAAAGTAGGGACTGCATGTTCCTCAGGTGGGAAGGTGGTGAGCCATTGGGAGGGACTGTCTGTCAGGGAGGGAGGGGAGGTGATGCGACCAATGGGAGGGGGGCAGTTATCACTTCCTCCCCGGAAATCTGGGTGGAAAATGGGCCATGGATAATGGGCAGTTCTGTGTGAAGACAGAGCTGATCGATGAAATGACTTCCTAGGACCTTGAGGTTTAGTTCCCAAATTTGGGTACATCTGATTACCTGGAGAGCTTTAACATTTTTTCCAACCCCCTTCTGTGTTGATGTGTTATGCAAACTACCATAATGAACACCCTTGTACCTACAGGTATTGCTTAAATAAGTCAGGACAAATAGAATTAAAAGCTTCTGGATACTCCTCTCATTTTCATTGCAGGAACTTTAAAAATCATGCAGATTTCCTAGCCCTACTACGGACCTACTAAAGCAGAATTACCAAAGGGGGACCTGGGAATCTGTACTTCACAAGTGCTTCAGGTAATTCTCTGCAGCCGGAGGGTCAAGGTGCACCTAGAGGTGGAGCCACCAGAGCTGCTGGGATTACATTCTGTGAGCCCCCAGGCTCTCCATCAGGACCTAGCCCCATGCATCAGCCCACCTGACATGCTGCTTGGCCTGCTCTGTGATCTGAGAGAGCTCCACATTGCTGTTGGCCTGCTGGTGCTGGCCTTGGAAATGAGGTGTGGCCAAGGTGGCAACTGGGACTGAGGGACTCAGGAATCAGGGGCTGTGGGTGGCCAGAGCTGGGCAATTTGGGTACATCTGATTACCTGGAGAGCTTTAACATTTTTTCCAACCCCCTTCTGTGTTGATGTGTTATGCAAACTACTATAATGAACACCCTTGTACCTACAGGTATTGCTTAAATAAGTCAGGACAAATAGAATTAAAAGCTTCCGGATACTCCTCTCATTTTCATTGCGGGAACTTTAAAAATCATGCAGATTTCCTAGCCCTACTACGGACCTACTAAAGCAGAATTACCAAAGGGGGACCTGGGAATCTGTACTTCACAAGTGCTTCAGGTAATTCTCTGCAGCCGGAGGGTCAAGGTGCACCTAGAGGTGGAGCCACCAGAGCTGCTGGGATTACATTCTGTGAGCCCCCAGGCTCTCCATCAGGACCTAGCCCCATGCATCAGCCCACCTGACATGCTGCTTGGCCTGCTCTGTGATCTGAGAGAGCTCCACATTGCTGTTGGCCTGCTGGTGCTGGCCTTGGAAATGAGGTGTGGCCAAGGTGGCAACTGGGACTGAGGGACTCAGGAATCAGGGGCTGTGGGTGGCCAGAGCTGGGTGAGCATTTGTGGAGAAGAGAGAAACCAGAGTGGGGAGAGAGGTCTGAGACAGAGAAATGAGGTGTGGCCAAGGTGGCAACTGGGACTGAGGGACTCAGGAATCAGGGGCTGTGGGTGGCTAGAGCTGGGTGAGCATTTGTGGAGAAGAGAGAAACCAGAGTGGGGAGAGAGGTCTGAGACAGTAACCCCCAGTGGGAAGCGCCTGAGGGATTCTCTTGTATCAGGATCTGAGGAAATGGGAATCACCCCTTCCTTACATTGATTTCTAACACAAACTTCTCTTCTGATTGGACGGTAACTAATGTCTAACTTCTTTATCCATCAGTTGTGCTTTTAGCCCTTTTCTTTCTTCCCTAGTTGTATGATCATGGGCAAATAACCTTGAACATTGCTGTCTTTTCTATTTTATTTGATAGCATGGTTATCAGAATCAAATTCACTAATATTCATGGGAGTGCTTTGAAACTGTAAAGGGTTCAGTCCTACCCAGCCTTCAATATCAAGGTTAAATATCATCTTCTGTCACACCACCCTGGATCCTACTCTTCCTTGCTGGGCCAGAAATAATCACATTATATTTCCTCCTCTTCTCGAGGATCACACCATAGTCTCCTTTAAATTGTAATTATTTTCTCCCAGACTGTGAACCCCATAAGGACAGGATAAACATTCAGGGCTGTTATCTCCAGTGCCTGCTGCATCATGGGTGATTGGCAAATGTGTTTTGCATTAATGAATACAGACTTTTGGCAGAGCATGGCACTGATGAGTCCCCAGTGGCCCAAGCTGCAGAGCTGTACCTGGAGTGGGTCCAGGTATGGGTGGAGACAGCACAACTTGGACTCTGCATTGTAGCTGGACCCACAGGAGGCCCTGCTTCCAGGTCAGCTTCACCCGGCGGCATGGCCCCTCCTGCATCCCAGTCCATTGTGTGACTCGAAGGCAGCAGGCTTGACTTGTGTGTCCATTTCAGAAGGCAAACATATAATTTCAGGTCGTGTCCGGTGCTATTTGGAAGGAAGCTCAGGTTTCCCTAAGTGGAAACAGCATGCTCTGAAAGTAATTATGGGCTGGGAAGCATGTTCTGGAGTGAGACCCAGCATTTATAAGGAAAGGTTACCCTTCCTGCCTGGTGACAGGACAACCCAGGGAGGACATAATCAGTCCCAGTTAACCCCAACAGTATCCCAGGAGGGCCTGCATCATCCCGGGAGCAGCAGGCCAGACCAGCACTGGGATATCTGCCAGGATTCTGGATGTCAGTTATTCTGTTCCCCCAGGGTCACTCTTCCATACTAGGATCTCAGAAACAGAACATGATGGGCCCCTCATTAAGAGCAATGGGATCTTGGACAATAACTGTCCCCCTTGGTTTCTGTATTATGGGGAGGTTGAACTGGATAGTCATATGCTGATAAAATTTTAACACCAGGTCTTTGGGTAAAAAAGCCCAGATTTGTAGTATTTGCTGATTTCTGCAATGTAAATACTTTCACCATGGCCAATTTCAAGCTACAACACAATGTCACTGAATGCAGACTTGAGACAAAATGCACACAGGGGACTGCTGAGAGCTGGTATGAGGTGCAGGAGGGAGCACAGCACTGCTTCTAACTCTGACACCTGCAAATTTCTTCCACTGTTATCCACATGCATGTTATCTGGTATTCATCTGCTCTATTGCAAATGCATATATATTACTATTAATGTAGCATATATATTACATATATAGATATTCATCTTCACCTGTATGGTACACCCAGAGCTGGCAACATAATTCACTGGCCCCAGTGCAAAATGAAAATGCAGGTTCCTTGTTCAAACAGCAGGAAAAGTTGCCATTAAAGGTACTAAGACATAGAGCTTTTTCCTTTTTCCCATGGTTTCTCATGGTGTTTTTAATTTGCTATTTAATATAGTTCTAAGGAAAGAAACATTTAAAAATTGAGTTATTACCATCAATTTTACTGTTCTTCTTTATGTTGTGCAATGCCAGTTTTAAATGCAAATATAAGAGTGTTTAACTAGTGGAATCATCGAAATTACACAATCGTGTTTTGTAGCTCATACATGATGTAGTGGAAACTCTCACAAAGCTAAGTCTACTGTTTGTATTTCACTTGATATGCACACATTCTACCAACTCTCTGCCTTCAGCTTACTGCTGAGTAGGGAAGGACTGAAAGTAAAAGGATCTATGAAGTGTCCTATCTTTCCCTTTCCTTCTATGTCATCATTTTCAGCATAAGTAAATAGTTGGCTCATATAGGAAATCAACACAAGAAAGGATACAGGAGGGTTCCTTGATGGTTCTTGTTTCTTAGAAGCCATTTCTTTTTTTTTTCTGTGTGCAAAGCAAGTCTGGTTTGAATGGAAAACATAGCCTTTCGGGGCTGTCAGTTCCAGGGTACTCAGCTGTAGATGTAACACATTTACCTTGTACGTGCTTTGAGTCTTGCTGAGCTGCCATGCATGGTGGTCCACTGGGATGCTGTACTCATGGGGCATTGTGCATGCTATGTGCTGCTGGGGTGGCAAGGCATGGTGACATGCATATTCCCATATCTACTCTGCTCATGTGCATGCCTGTGACCCATTAGACTTCACTTAAAAACACAAAGATAAACTTATTAAGAATTTCAAATCAGCATCAAACCCAATACAGGGCACTTCTGAGCTTGCGGCCTGAGTGACTGCATAGGTCACACAACCAGGAAGCTGGACTTGGGAGTACCATTGCTCATACCTGGGATCCATTAAGATTGGTCATTGGCAGTGCTCTACTAGTTAAGTATTTTTAATATTCAGCCTTGCTTGGGTATTTTCCTTTTTTGGGGACCCAAAATACTTTTAGAAATGTAGTCTTACTGATTTTTCTTTACTTAGGTGAAATATGTCTGGTTCGGTGTGAGGTATTGCTATGGTCTGAATGTTTGTGTCCCCTCCACAAGTTCGTATGTTGAAATCCCAACCCCCAAGGTGATGGTTTTAAGAGGTGGGGCCTTTGGGAAGTGATATAGGCCCTCACTGGAGACCAAATCTGCCAGTGCCTTGATCTTGGACTTGCCAGCCTCAAGAACTGTGAGAAGTAAATATCTGTTGTTTATAAGCCACCCAGACTATGATTTTTGTTATAGCAGCCTGAACAGACTAAGACAGATGTCCTGAAGGGAGAAGATAAGTGCAACCTAGATTTGCTGTGCAGAGTCATTGGGTTCAGCTGGGATGGCGAAGCTGTCTTGTGTGAAAATGGGAAGCAATAACATGGGACAAAATAGGAAAGAGTTTAAGGCATGAGAAAATAGCTTTGAGTCAGTGATTCTCAGGCTTGGAGGTTCATCACACTCCCAAAGCATTGGCTAAAAACCCATATTTACTGGAGATTCTGATTCAGTATGGGGTGGGAGTGAAGGGAACCTTAGGAAGTCCTCATCCCACAACCCCCTCATGTTTCTGCAGTAGAGGGTTGACCCACCTCAGTTTGAGAAGCAGTGCTGCAAAGAAAGTAAATTTTGGAAGGAGGGAGGGACTATAGGCCTAGCAGAGAGTGGAAGCTCAATAAATGTTCGTTAAGTGAATGAATGACTGAAGGAATTAAAGAAAGAAGGAGGATCTGAGAGGCCTAGGGTTACTGGGGAGAGGTTTTAGGAAGTGGTGTTGCTTGAGCTTCCTATTTAGTTCTGTGTCCTTTATCCAGCATGTTAGCCAGGGCTGGGCACTAGAGGGGCTCAGCTTATGCTTGTTGAGTGACTGAAGTATGAGGGGACCCCCAGAGCCCAAGGACACACAGTGAGTTGAGAGCAGAGGAGGAAGTCACCTGCAGGTCCTGAGGGAGACTCATTTCTGCAGGTACATGCAGTGAGGCTCTATTTGGGAGCTCTCAGATTTGGGAGAGGGGGAGAGGGGAGCCCCAGAGCCTGAGGATACAGCAGGGTTGAGGACAGTTCATTTTTCAGCCCTGGCTTCCCTTCAAGGTCTTCAGGGCAAGTGCTCCCAGCCACCCCATCACCTGTTCCCGCATCTCACCAGGGAAAGTCAGGAGCTAAATCCCTGTGGATTTGGGTGTCTGGGGCACAGAAATGCCACCTAGGTCAAATGCCTGCTCCTGCTCTCCAGCTGGAAGACTCCACTCCCTTCCTGGAATTCCCAGAGCCTTTTATCCGTGCCTCTGCCTCTAAGACACTTGTCGCAGCCAAGCTTGTGACTTGGGTGGCTTGTTTTCTCCTGGTAAATAGGGCTTGGATGATTTATCTCCATGCACCTTTCTCCACTTCCCAACCCCCATCACCCCCCATTCCCCTCCCAAGTGCATATCTGGCATCGAGCTGCCTTGTAGGTATTGTAACACATGGTGGCTGGAAGGTCTGTGTCCTGTGCTTCTAGCTCAGTGGAAGGTGGGCTGCTGGGCTTGGTGGGGCTCTCCCAATGACAGGGTCTCATTCATCAGGGTCTCACAGTGTAGGCACCTATGCATGCCCGCAGGTGCCATGGAGCGGAGGCCAGGAAAGATCTTGAGCAGGTCAGCTGTTTGCTGAGCTGTGCTGGAAGGGGGTTGTTGAAAGGCACATCCTGTCCCCAGTGGATATCCAGATGGGAAGGGATCCAGTCCTGACACAGGGCGGAGGAGGACCACAGGCACAGAGGCCCATGATGAAACCAGAGCTGCTGTGAGGTCCTGCCATATGACCAGCTGAGGCCCAACTTTGTCATCTGTCAAATGAGAACAATAATTAGAAAACAGAAGAAGGATGTAGAGGATTTGGTGGCCTCCTATGTCTGCTTTTAGCACCCACCTGCTCTTTTCTGGCTCATGGTGCCCCATGGCTCCTGAGTACCCACTGCACTGCCTTCCTCCCATCCAGCAAACCTCCCACAGTCCCGACTCTCCTCTTCCCTTTTTTTCTCTCTCCCATCAGAATTACGACAGTCACAACTTACATTTAGTACTTGCTGTGTACCCTGCACTTTACTAAGCTCAGTATGTGCATGAATCCAATTCATTCTCATGGCAACCCAGTGAGGTAGGCATTTCTATCATCCCCATGTGCTAAATGATGAAACAGAGGCTCAGAGAGGTGAAGTAACTTCCCTGAGGTTGCACAGTCTGGATGCTGAAGAGCAGGCTTGTCCCACACCAAGGTTTGTGATCTTAGCCACCACACCCCGCCAGCTTCCTGAATTAATTCTTATCTCAAGTTCTGGAGCTGTAGATCTCTGCTGGCATCTGGCTGGTTAATTTTAAAGCTTTTTGGAGATAAGAGTCTGGCACTGAGGTGCTAGCCTTTGGTATGTTAACTGACCTATTGGGTTTACTGTAGGGACAAGACCCTGTCATGCTATAAAGTCAAGCTGGGGATGATGTTCCCAAGGCTCATGCTGTGAGATGAGCCCTTCATTCTCCCTTTTTCCCTTGGAGTGGCCCCATCCCTCTTTGCTTCCTGTGTCTGAGCCCCATTTCCATGCAGTGGGTCCCATGGTGGTGGAATGTAGAAGGCGTGTAGTTTTCCCAGACCTTGGGCTCCCAGCGCAAATGTATTCCGAGACCTATTTGTACTGCCTGTTGGCTTTGGGGACAGAGCTGGGTTGGACAAAGGGCCTCCACCCTGGCTTTAGACCCATGGAATCTTCTGACCTCTTCAGCCATCAGATTTAGGCCCAATCCCAGCTGAGTAAAGGAAGGAGCCAGTGTCCTGCAGCAGACAAGGTTTGGGATGCTTGGGCCTTGCGGCTCCCATGGCTTACCTCACAGAACAGCTTCCTCTGACCTCAGCGAGCTAGTCAAGGTCATGGTCTCTGCGAGGCACTTTTGGCTCACTTTGCTGGGAGGCCATGTGGTCAAGCCACGTGAGCAGCCAGGCCTGCAGCTCAGTCAGATGGTGGAAGACCTGCTTTTCCATCTGGGGAACTAGCTTGTAATATTGGGCAGATGTCTTCCCTCTTTGTCCCTGGGTCTCCTCAACTGTAAGGAGGGAATCACGTGTCTGTTCTACTTACTCTCATAGGGCTGCTGTGAAAATACTTGAGAGATAAGAAACACATCAGTGAGTGGAAAATGGGCAGCCATTGGATAGATGCATGAATTAGACACTGAAGTGGTCATCTGAGGGTATCTACTTAAAGGACAAGACACTTTAATAGAAATATATTGAAAACATAATTAGGCTATTAGTAAATGCTGGTAAGATCATGATACAGAGCAGGTGCCTTGGGTTGAATATCTGCCCCCTGTCCCAAACTTAGTCCTCACTGTAACTGTTGAGGGTGGGAAATCTTATTATGGTAATTGAACGGTGAGGCCTTGAAGAGGTGATTAGATTGTAGGACCATGCCGTGCCGTAGTGAATGCATTAATAATGGAAGGTCAGGGGTGTGGTTTGAGGGCTTTAAAAGGCGAGTGCCTGAGGAGGTTAGTCTCTGCTCTCTCTGCTCTGCCATTTTACAATGTGATACCCTGAGTCACTGTCACTACCAAGGCCCTCACCAGATGTGTTCCCTGGACTTTGGACTTCCTGGCCTCTGAAACTGTGAGCAATAAATTTCATTTTCTTAGAAGTTACCCAGTTCTTATAAGTTACCCAGTTCTTGTAAGTTACCCAGTTCTGTTATAAGCAACAGAAATGTACTAATACAGCAGGTAAGAACAAATGGCTCCCTCGTATCCACAGCTGACCTATAGTACATTTATGCTTCTATTGTAAAGGATAAGCACTTTTTTTTTTAGCCTATATTAGGTATTATTCCTTAATAAAAGGCATACTTTTATATAGATTGTACAAAGTAAAAGAGTCGTTGCAGCTCTGGTCCCTGCTGGAAATTCACATACATTCTTATTTTCTCATGGATATTAATTAAATGACCTCGGAGTATATGTCCAGTCAACTGGAGCCCCTGCGTAGGCACGTGGACAGGGAATGAAGGAATCCTGGGGCCATGGTGGGGCTGGCTGGTGGACTGCTCCCCCATGTCCAGGTTAAGAACATTTCACCTTTTAAAACCATTTCTTTTCTTTTTAAATGCTGTTTTAAGAACAGCTTTGTGAGATATAATTGGCATACAACAAATTGCACATATTTGAGGTAAACAGTTTGATAAATTTTGACACATGTACATTCCTATGAAACCATCACTGGAATCAAGATACTTTGGGGATATCCGTCATTCTCAAAAGTTTCTCTGTGGCTTTTTATAATCCTTCTCTCCTGCTCCTGTCCTCCATGCAACCATTGATCTGCCTTATGCCTCCATAGGTTAGCTTGAATTTCCTAGAATTTTATATAAATGGAGCAATACATTATGTGTACTCTTTTGTCTGGCTTCCTCCTCTCCATACCTATTTTGGAATTTATCCAGATCATGGTGTGTATCAATAGTTCATCCTTTTTCCTTCCTGAGTAGTATTTCCTTATAGGGATTTACCACAGTTTGTTTACCCATTCATCTGTTGAAGGACATTTGGGTTATCTAATGTGTTTGGCTGTTATACAAAAGCTGCTATGAAAATTAATGTACAAGTCTTTATATGGACATACAATTTTATCGCTCTTGGGTAAACACCCAAGAGTGGCATGGCTGAATCATATGGTAGGTGCATATTTGACTTTTTAAGAAACTGCCAAACTGCTTTCCAAAGTACTTGTCCTATTTTACAATCCCACTGACAGTGTTCCAATTCCTTCACATCCTCGCCAACACTTAGTAAGTTCAGTTTTTAAAATTTTAGCCATTCTAATAGCCACTCTAAGAGTCATTCCCTAATGACTCACAATATTGAGCATCCTTTCCTATGTGTAGTTGCCATCCAGGTGTCTTCTTTCAGGAAGTCTCTGTTAAAATCTTCTGCCTGTTTTCTTCATTGGGATGCTTATTTTCTTATTACTGAATGGATTAATATCTTCATCATTGGAGTGGGTTGAGAGTGGGTTCCTTATAAAAGGATGAGATCAGCCCCCTTCTCTCTCTCTTACCCATATGGCAAATCCTACCACCAGGTTTTGATGCAGTAAGGCCCTCACCAGATGCAGCCCCTTGATCTTGGACTTCTCAGCCTCCAGAACCATGAGCCCAATGCATTTCTGTTTATTATAAATTACCTAGTCTGTGGTGTTCTGTTATAGCAGCACAAAATGGACTAAGTTGGATAGGGTGCGAGATGTCTACATGCCCTCATATTTACTTCCCCTAACAGACGCCTGTAGGCATTTTGGTTTGAGTACCCTGTTGTCTGTTTTCCAGAAGTCGATCCTGGGACAAATATTAGTGTACAAGTAATTTATTAGTGAAGTGCTCCCAGGAAAGACTTGAAAGGGAGTGGGGCCTGCAGGGAGGAGAAGGGGCATATCTCAGCAAGCATGGAATTTCAGGTACAGACTTGTGGAGGATGAACTTTACCTTGATCCTGCAGAGGTGTGACAGAATGTGAGCTATGCCTCCAAGTTCACCCCAACTAGAGGTAAGGGGGCTGCACTTCCATGCTTCTGCACCAGTCAGCCAGGCAGTGCCCCCTGCACCTGGCAAGGTGGACAAACAGGAAGGGCAGTAGGACTGGGTGTGTGTGTTCCTGGTTCTGTGCTCTTCTGGCTGTACCAGAGGAGGCTGTTTGGGGGCCTCTGGGACCTCCAGTGGTCCTGTCTGGGATGAAGTGCCCCCTGCACCTGGCAAGGTGGACAAACAGGAAGGGCAGTAGGACTGGGTGTGTGTGTTCCTGGTTCTGTGCTCTTTTGGCTGTACCAGAGGAGGCTGTTTGGGGGCCTCTGGGACCTCCAGTGGTCCTGTCTGGGATGAAGGGTCAGAGAGGATGTTCTGCCCATGGGATAAAAACTGCAAAAGAATTTGAAACGCTTTCATCCTCACCATGTTGCAGCTTCCTCGCCTCCAAGACTTCATTGGTAGGAAGATCAATTGAGATCACTAGTGGAGGCTCATTTTACAGACAAGGAAACTTGGGCGCAGTGAGGGAAGGGGACTTACTGGAGGACTGCCCTTTCCCTCGTTGGAGAGTGCTGATGTCACCTCATATGTTCCCCTATTTTGAGGAGAGATCACCCAGACTCAGTATCATTTTCATCCCTACGAATCTCTAGAGAGGGGAGCCTAATAGCCTCCTAGTCATTCATTCATTCACTCACTCATCATTCATAGCCATAAACATTTACTGAGCCAAGCGACATGTTCTGATGAACCATTCCAATGAGGATACTTTCAGCCATTTATAAAGTGCGTCTTACCACTGTTTCCTGGCCCACTTCTCCAGCTGTCAGGAGGGAATCAGTCTGCTGTCATTGCTCCAAATTCCTTCAAATGCCACAACCGGAGGATTCAAACCTACATCCTTTCAATCGGTGCCTTAGTTGTGGAGGAGTCCTGTGTCCGGGCACCTTTCCTCCAACTTACTGGGTCTCCCTGAGTCTTCCCTCAGAGTTCTCTAGATCTTCAATATGCCCCATGTGAGCTGGAGCCACCAAGGCAGGAAACAGGAGACTGAGCAGTGGTTATCACGGGCCCATAGGAGGCAAATGTAGGGAAATAAAGAAACAAAAAGCCCTTTTCCAGACAACTCCAGCCTCCTCAGAGCCTTGGAGAAATGTATAAATAACAAACCTCCCTTTTGGGACCCAGAGCTCTGAAGGAATGGGCTGCATAGGGACCCGAGGGAGAGACTCGGCTGCGGGTGGTGGGGGGAGGCTAGAGAAAGGGAAGGGGCAGCTTGTGGTGGCCAGAGGTGGGAGACGCTGGGTAAATAACAAACCTCCCTTTTGGGACCCAGAGCTCTGAAGGAATGGGCTGCATAGGGACCCGAGGGAGAGACTAGGCTGCGGGTCGTGGGGGGAGGCTAGAGAAAGGGAAGGGGCAGCTTGTGGTGGCCAGAGGTGGGAGACGCTGGTCATTTTCCAGCTTTAAGTCTGCCACTGTCAGCCCAGGAACTGCAGGAGAAGAAGAGAGAGGAGAGGAAGGGAGGAGGAAAAACGGGAGTAAGCGAGAAAGAGAAAGAGTGAGAGAGAGGGAGATGAGGGGGAAGGAGGGAGGGAGGGAGAGAAAAGCCGTGGAGTGGGGACAGACAGACAGAAAGAGATCAGGAGAGAGAGAAGAGAGAAAAAGAGAAAATGGGAAAGAGATACAGACAGAAGAGAGAGAGGAAGAGAGTGTGTGTGTGCGCCTGTGCGTGCACATGCATGTGTGAATGTGGTGGGGGAGGGGGAGGGTTGTTGCCCAGAGGTGCCCTGGTTTGGAAATTCTAGGTGCGTTGCAATTCTGGAGTGTGGTGAAATGGCCTCAGGGTCTCAAGAAGCTAAGGGCAGGTGGGTGCCAGGCCATAATAACAGCCTCTCAGTGGCTCTAACCCGCTCTGGCCTCTCAACTCCCAGGAATGCTAAATTCACACAGGCGCAAAATGTAGCCCTGTTTCAGGCCTCGCAGCCTAATAGCTACTGTTGTGTTTGCACTGCACCCGCAAGCATCACGGGCAATTTAGAAAGTCGTCCGTTGCCATCAGGGGTTGCCATTTATGGGTTGGAGCCTGGAGCTCCTCCAGGCCAGTCAGCTCTCTGATGGGACACAACTGAGTGGGGGAGGAATGTTGTTTCTCAGGAGAAGGACCCCTACCATAGGTTGGCAGATCCCAAAGAGAGGCAGACAAAGGCTGCTGTGGGCTCAGGGAAAGGGAGGAGGAGAGGGAAGCAGACCAGGGTCCCTGCTTGCATGGATAGACACGTGCACACCCAGGCAGGCATACACTGGCATATACACCCCTGCAACCCCACCTCACATGCAGACAGCAGATGTGGTGGGCAAACTATGTGTGAAGCATTCACACACTCAAATGCAGGCACACGTGGGCACAACAACTCCATGCACATGCTGGCCAACAAGGGTGCACATTCCTGGGCTCACACAGGCATTGGTATCAAGTTTACGTACATACATCCATAAATATGGGCATATTTATTAATGTGAACCTGTGCTCACATGTGGGCAGGCACTCTCACAAATGCACATGTATGTACACATACCCATGGATAAAAACCTAGATTAACTCAGGCTCACAAACACAGGCACACAAATCCTAATCTTTTAATCCAAAATCTAAAAGCAAGACAGCCCCCCAGATCTTTAAAACACGCATACTGTAGACTCACACTTTTTTCCTGGGTTTAAGTAAGAATGGATTTGGGGGCTGGGGCTGATGAATTCGTCCAGTGAAAAACTGAAGGGAGTTGGAGGAGAGTCACCCTTTCTTTGTTCTGCTTTGAGTCATGGCCAAGGCCATTTAGATGGTTGAAAAATAATTGCTGGAGAACAGTGCTTTTCCAGGCCCCTGCCACGGGCCACTTGACCCTGTTGCTATCTCAGGCTGATGATTTTTAGGTTCTCGGGGAAGAAAATTTCAAAATATTCTTGATCTCATGAAAGTAGAACTTAGCTTCCTTGTGCCTGTGAAGTTTCTTCCTCTTCACTCACCTGCCCGACGGTAGGGGTCTGGATTGAATGCGTAGGGCATTGTGCGCTGGGACTTAGTGAATTTGATTTTCTCATTTTTGAAATTGAGCTTAGAAGTGTTTGCCTGCCCGACGGTAGGGGTCTGGATTGAATGCGTAGGGCGTTGTGCGCTGGGACTTAGTGAATTTGATTTTCTCATTTTTGAAATTGAGCTTAGAAGTGTTTTCATCCTTTTCTGAGGTTTGGGGTTTTTCCTGTCTTTCTGTCTCCCTCACCCCCATTTCCCGCACTGTTATTAGGGAAAGAAAATTGGAGACCGTGTCCATTTTTGAGAACGTCTCCCAGAATAATTGTGCCGTGACACACGGAGCAGCGCAAACGAAAAACAGGAAGCCAGACTGCGAGGGCTCGTGGAAACTGGCGAGTTCTGCAGCACAGTCTTGGGCCAGGAGCTCGGCGGATGGCCGCCATCGCCCTCCACACCACTTCCCCCACGTCTGGTTCCCAGCGGAGGCTGCGACTGGGCTGATCTGTCTCCTGTGGTGGGGTTGGTGACCTTCCCCACTGGGCTCCAACACCAAGTAAAGTGCATTTGCTATTTGCTCCATGTGGTGTTGTTGGAAGCCAGCAGCCTCTGACCACCCTCCCACTGCTGTGGCCCCCGGAGCCAGGGGCCTGCCAGGGACGTTTATTTTGGAGGCTTTTTGGCAGTTTAGATTTGGGTCAGAAGTGTCCTTAAGAAGTCCAATTGACTTACATATTTTCCTTTGTACTTTTACCACCCTCCTAACCTCAATTTTTAAATTTCTCTTAATTTTCAATAAAATGTGCTGGGAGACAGGGGTGTTCGAGTGCTGGGGCTGGCACAGTGTCCTGGGGAGTGGACAGGACGTTACTCGAGTGACCCCGACGGCAAGGCTTCTGCAGCTGCCAGGACTGGCACTGAGTGGGGAAGAAGAAGCAAAGGAAGCCTTGCCACCGGGCCGGCCCAAATTTCTCTTAATTTTTAATAAAATGTGCTGGGAGACAGGGGTGTTTGAGTGCTGGGGCTGGCACAGTGTCCTGGGGAGTGGACAGGACGTTACTGAAGGATACTGACCCCGATGGCAAGGCTTCTGCAGCTGCCAGGACTGGCACTGAGTGGGGAAGAAGAAGCAAAGGAAGCCNTGGGATCCGAACCCTCGGGCGGGAGCACTGCCGCGCTTCCCAAGCGGCGCACTATCCAGTGTGCCACCGGGCCGGCCCAAATTTCTCTTAATTTTTAATAAAATGTGCTGGGAGACAGGGGTGTTTGAGTGCTGGGGCTGGCACAGTGTCCTGGGGAGTGGACAGGACGTTACTGAAGGATACTGACCCCGATGGCAAGGCTTCTGCAGCTGCCAGGACTGGCACTGAGTGGGGAAGAAGAAGCAAAGGAAGCCTTGGGGTGCAGTTTTCCTCCAAGGCAGGCTGGGGAGGAGTCTACGTGACATCCCCAAGAGCTGTTTTGGTGCTTAGAGGCTATGATTATTTCAATATTTAAAGGGCTGTCCCTACGAAGAAGGAATCAGGATTATTCTGTACAGGGCTATTATGGGGTGTATCCGTTTACTTTTTCTGCATAACAAAACATCTGAAAATTTAGTGACAAAACAACTAAATAATAGATTTAGTTCATAATTCTGATAGCCAGCAATTCAGGCTGGGCTAGGCTGGGCTCAACTGGGCGGTTCTGCTGACCTGGGCCAGGCTTGGCTGACCTAGCTGGGTCTCATTCATGCACCTGCAGTGAGCTGTCTGGTCTAGGATGGCCCGAGCTGGGACAAGTTAGCTCTCCTCCACGTGTTGCTTACCCTCCTGCAGTCTATCCTGATCTTGCTCTCATGTCGGTGACAGGGTTCAGGGAAAGAGTGGAAGTATTTGGGGTCTCTTGAAGCCTTGGCTCATTAATGGCATGACATCACTTAAGGTCAAAGCAAGTCATAAGTAAGTCCCAGAATCACCTGTAAAGGGCGTGAATACAAGGAGGAGAGGAGAGGGTGGCCATTTTTACAATCTACCCCATGGGGGACAGGTTTTGACCTGATATTCCAGAAACTTTCTAATGAGTTGAGCTGCTCAGCTGTGGGACAGACTGACTTGCCACCAGCCTGCTCTGCAGGAAGGATGGTTTCTCAGGTGAGCAGAATGGGACCACTTGACTTCCAAAAGGCCTTCCAATCGCAAGTGTTTATTTACTAGCAACTTATTTTCAACAATTCAGAACTGAAGGTTTTCACAATTAGAGAACTGGAATAATTTACCACATCCTTGATTGCCACAATCTTGGCCATGTCTCCTCATCCTCTCCCATATGCCCATCCCCAGTGCTGATTCCTCTCTTTCCGTGTCACCCATCATTATGCTCCTCCATCCCATCCTTGCCCCTTTCTGCCTCTGATCACATCTGCCTGCCTGCGCTCTGCATTTGGTTGGGGCAGGGAGAGAAGAGAAAGGAAAAAGTATGCCCCAAAAGACAAAGGTTGCTTGATTCCAAATTTATGTGATGGTTGCTAAAGAATGATGTGTGTTGGAGAAGAAAAAAGAAACAGCACATGCATATTTATTAAAGAAATGTGCACGTGCAGAGAGTGGAAAATAAAAGAAGCCAACAACCCAAACCGAAGTTAGTTCTAGAGAAGGGAGATGTAAACTTGAGCTCAAGAGCTGGAGCCAGGACAGGAAGTGGGCTTGGCCTGTGCGAGGTGCATATGCTGCCTGGAAAACCACCCTACACCCGCTCCCTGTCTTCCTAATTCCCCACAGCTTCCAGCCCCTCCTGACCCTGGGAACAATGCAGCTCTGTGCTGAGACTGTGCCTTTTGTGATGGCCTGGGAGAGGAAGAAAGGAGAAGCTGGTTTGGGCGTCTGCGTATGTGAATCACCCACGTCACATGCCCGAGACGGCTGCAGTGCTCCCTGGGTCTGCTCAAGGGCACAGAGGGAGCATGGCCTGAGCCCACGCCTGGAGGCTGGTCAGCCAGCTGCAGGGTGCCCTGCTCTGAACTGCACAGCAGGGAAAGAACAGAGAATGGGGTGGGAATGGGGGAAGGTTCGGCACAGCCAGGACTGTTGACGACACTCTCACGGTGCCATGGTTCAGGCTCTGGGTCCCTGACGACTCCCTCCTAATCCCAGACCAGTTGTGGAATCTGGGTCTTATGCTTCTGAGAGTCACAGAATTTCTGATTCATTTCTGAGAACTGCACAGCACTGGCTCATCCCTTGATTCAGGCAGGGCACGTCTCTCTCAGCTTGGGGGCTTTATCCAAGGACTGGGATACGTCCAGTGTATGGAGAAACTACCTTATTCTGGAGCAGAGAAGGTACATCAAGTCAGGCAGGAGCTGGGGGCTGCTCTGTTTTCTAGAACCTTCCAAATCCTGGCTTCAGAGTGAGAATGCAGGCTCTTCAGAGGGCAGGTGGAAAGAGATATCATCAGAACAGGAGGAAGTTTTGGGTCAGGCACTGAAAGAGGCCTGCGCTGTTTGAGGACAGAGCAGACTGCTGAGGGTGGAAGCAGTGACCATCCCTGTTTCAACCTGGAAAGGGCTCGCACTGTGCAGAAGCGGGGGAATGGCCAGTCTAAATGAGTCTGACCCAGCCCAGCCTGGGTGCCTTCTCCCAGGAGCCCTGCAGAGGGCAGTGTGGCACTGTGTGCGGGATGTTGCTGCCTCATCCACGTTTCTTTCAGCTCCACTGCCCTCTTAATCTTTCAAAACCCAAGCTGCTTAGACACACCCTGAGCCCTGCTTGAATGACATGGATTTAGCCTGGTTCTCTGGGCCCCCATTGCTAAGAGAAGCCCCCGGCCTTGCATCTGCTCAGAGAGCTTGCCTAGCTCTTTTCTCTGCCTGCTCCCTGGTCCCTGTACCTGACCCAGAGCCTTGGGGACAAGGGCTATATGTGGCTGTGTAGACAGGCAGTATTCGGTTGCACACATGCAGGGTCTCACCGTTTTCAAGACCCATTCTCATCTGCTCCTTGCAATAATTCTGAGAGGTAGATGGGGTGCTCCATTTCAGAAAGGACAACAGATGCAAAAAGAGGTGAGGTGACAGCTTACAGTGGTCCAGCTGGTTTGAGGCAGAGACAGGTGGGGGACCCTTGTCTTCTAACCCTCAGCCGAGTGCTCATTCTACCCCTTTATGGTGCCCTGACATCCAGCCAACACCCCGCTCCTGCCCCCGTTACAGACTCCCCCCTCTCTGTGCTTCTGTCTTCCCCCAGGTGAGAGGTACTAGGTTCTTGTGCTACTCTCTGGTCAACTGTATAATTTCGGGCAAGTCACTTCCCCTCTCTGGGATTTGCCTTCCCCATTAGGAAAATGAGGGTGTTTGATCAGATGGTCTCAAAGACTGGTTGGTGCCCTGACCTTTCATGGTTCCATGCTTGGGCTATGTCCCCAATTACATGCTAGCTGACCGAATTGAAGAATAAAAGCTTGAAGGGTGGTGGGGTGATGACTCTGTGAATTCTAATTACAAGTCTGACCAGACTCTTTGCATTTCAACTGGTGGTTTCCATGTAGTGGATGCAACCTTGCTCCCCAGGGCTAAGGAGAGTCAGATCAAACCACATGAGAGCATCCCTCCTGCTGACAAATGACAAAGACAGCGGTGTCAGTGAACATGAATGCCAGTCAGCAACCGTGCCCAACAGAGCTCCACACTCAGAGGCTCACTGTCAGCTGAGGGACACAGCACGTTCCTCCAGGGGCCTCAGGCTTTCTGCTCAGTCTCTCCAGCAGCCACTTACCACCCACAGTTTGGAGGTAGCACAAGCTCTGTTTCTGTGCTCGATGGCTACCTCAGGAGATCTGCTCTGTTCCAAGAGCTGGACATAGGGAAAAGGAGGAGGCAAACCTTCCAAGGCACACTCAGGGTCAAACCTACAAGATAGGCTTGGGGTGTTTGGGATGGGGAGGAGTGGAAGGACAGAGCAACACAGATGGAGCCTGAGCATCAGAATTCCTTTCTGCTGTCACCAACCGCCGTTCACTGAAAACTAAGTATGTGCTAGGTGCTATGCACCTCTAACCAGGGGAAACTACGAATATTCCCATATTTTTACAGATGAAGAAATTGAGACACAGAGAGGTTAAATTACTAGTCCAAGATCACACAGCTTAACAGAGGTAGGATTGGGCCTGCAAAGCCCACCCCGTGAATCACTCCTCGAGGCTGTGTCTATCTCCCTGGGATTGGATTATTTTCTCTGTTCTCTGACCAGAAATTAGGACCTGGCATTTTCAAAGTATGAATGTGCTTGTGAGGAAGCTGAGGAAGGACACCTGCTATCTGGACTGTCCCAGGAATCTGGGAGATCACGTCTTGGTCTTTCCATCTGTTTATCGTCTCTCTCTCTCCCAGTGTCCGGCCCCGCAGGCAGCTGGCTGTGAGTGGCACGTCTGTTCTGTTACTTGTTCTTCCAGCAGCCCTGCAGAGTAGGGAGGGCTGGGGCTGCAGCCCTGGCATGAGGGAGCTGAGACCTGGTAAAGGTCAGTGACTTGCAGAAGGCTCCACTGCTGGTTGGTGACTAGCCTGGGACAAGAACCCAGGTCTCCTGACTCCTGGTCATAGTATCTTGTTCACCACATCTAGGCCTCTGGAAAGAGAGCCCTGGCTTGGCCAGTGGGACCCAGGGGTTCTGGCTTCCCAGCTATAGGGGTCTCAGCCTCTAGGTACTTTGAGCTCCTCGGAATTCTGTGCAAATCGGTGCCCAGAGGCCCAGCCTTGCCGTCTACCAGAAACAGCCCAGGATTTTGATCCTGATGTAGGGAGGCAAGGGCTTTCCCATGGAAACCACAACTATGCCCTGTGTCAGGGCCGAGAGTCCAGCAGGAGTACAAAGCCTTATGCTGCCAGATGGAGGTGCCCACTAAGCCCTGCTGTCCCTGCACAGCTGGTGACAGGGAGAGCCACAGCAGGGGGGCTTGGGTAAGCGTCTATCAGCATTTGCATGGACTTTTGTACCACACGGGCATGGGGTGGCTTGGATTTCTGAGAGACCACCCCACCAGATCTGGATGGCTTAAGGGAAGCCTTTTCTGGAAGCAGGAGTCTAGCCATATGTTTTTAGAAATTTTTTCTACTTATTTCTTCCTCCCCCTAGTTTTTCTTTTCTGCTTGAAGACTTCCATGGTTAAATACCTGTAATGTAAAACTTCAACTATTTACCTTGACAGTAAATCTACCTCCTTAGCTCATCTCTGCTACTCCCTGCCTCTGGCCCTGTCCTTTCTCTTGTTTCTGTTTCTCTAACCCCATGGAACAACTGTGTAATCTTGAGTAAGTCCCTGTGTTCCAGGCTGTAGTTGCTAGAACTGGGCTGTCAACAGATCTGGGTTCAAATTTCAGAAGGCAGACTCCAGCCAGATGTGTGAACTTGGGCGAATCACTCCCTCTTTCTGAACCTTGGCTTACCCCCCTGTCAAATGGGGATAATGATACCTAACTCTCCTAGGTGTTTTGGAAGTCTAATGAGGTCCAATAAGTTCTTAGAGCAGTAGAAGGTCTCAGAATCAGCTGGAATGAGGCAGTTTGGTGCGTGAGGAAGATAATCTACTGAATGTGGAAAAGACAAGATTTCTGAGCTTAATTTTAGTCACAGAATAATTGAATTTCTGAAATGTGATGTGTGAATCTGTGGTTAGCAGACCTGGCTTTGGGACATGTGTGGTCAATGTTTGTCCTGGAATGTTAGTTTGAGCCTGTGGTGATGATGATAGTTGGTGGGGGTGAGAGGGATCAGGGAGACATCTGAGAAGGTTCCCCAGAGTTGGGCAGTCAGGATGATTCAAGCACCTTAGGCAGCAGGAAGCTGGGGAACTAGTCTACGATGTGGGATGATCTGAGAAAGGCCCGGTAGGCTGGAGAATGGAGTTGCGTGGTGTTTGTCTTTGTGGGAATAGAGGTGGTGTTTTACGGTTTTTTAAAAGAAATTCAGGAAGGCGGGGAGGCTAGGAGATGGAGTGCTTTGAAGTTCCACAAGGCTGAAAGAAGCTTTGGCTAAAGACAGAGAGTTTAACAAAGTGTGGGAGAGTGGGGTCGAGGGGCAGCTGCATGGGATGACCGAATTCTGCCAGCTTTTGCTTATGTGAGCTCACCCACCTCAGAGAGCATCTCAAAATGGCTTATTTGTTTATTTTTTAAATTGCTTTGAATTTCAGACAGCAGCCCTCAAAATGGTATACCAGGCTCCACACAGCCTTGACAAACACGTAGCACCAGGTGAGCTGTATCTCCATGTTTTGTCCCCTCTGATCCCTGTTGCCCAGGCAGATGGGCAACCAGAAGCACTGGAGAGGCCGCTCTGGACGTGAGTTCTGGGGGACTGTCAGAGAGAACACTATGGGTGTGGCAGGGCCAGGGGAGGCTTCTGGCAAAGCTCAGACACCAGCTTTCTTGCCCTCAGCAACATCTGGTGGCCATGACCTCATAGCCTCCTGGTGGAAAGCTGCTATGGAAAGGCGGGAACCAAATGATTAGTGTCTTGTATTAGCATCCTGTGTCCCTGTGTGATCTTCATCATTTCTAAGCAACTCACCCTAAGCTACGTGGCCTGGGATGAGTTTTTCCAGGAAGAAGCAGGTTGGGTGTTATTCATTTTAGATTTAATTTTTCTAAAAGGAATTTATTTTTTTAACACCTCTCAAAAGTCCCATAAGCATTGGACTCTGTTCCCCTATGAAGGGAGGAACATGGAACTCTGCTCTTGTCCTCCAAACTCCCAAGGGACTTTGGGTATTATCACCCCACTACTGTTTTCTTTCTAATTTGGTACAACAGGAAGAACTGTGGCTCCATCTGGGCTCCTGTTTGAGCCTTTGCTCAACCTGTGCCAGAGGTGAGTAACGTTACTGTAAACCCTCCCGGTGGTGATGGCGTCAAGGGCATGAGATTGGAATCAGAGGACACAGGCTCAAGTTCTGGCTTTGCCACAGTGGTCTGAGCTTGAGCTCGTTCATCTTTAGAGTGGGAAAAATAATAAACTCTCCCTCAAACTTTTGTTGTAAGGATTAGAAGAGATTACGCATCTGAAACACAATAGAAAGGAAATCAGAAGCACAGGTGAAACACTTCAAAATGTCATCATTTCTTTCACCTGCGTCCCAACAGGTCTCTAGTATTTTGAGTTGAGGCTCTAGTTGTGCTGTTAACAGAGTTGCTAACCAATGGAAAGGCTTGGGCTCCTATACTATGGTAGGGCCCTGCATATTTCCATCCTTCTGAGAATCTCCAACATTTTTCTTGGGTGGTCTTCTTCTGCAGACCAAACAAATACAACTCTGTTCCAAAGCGCACCACCTGTACGTCCTATGTACACATCATCTGGATTGGGAACATCGAGCTTAAAAATGGATGTTACAAGACTCACTAGGGTGCAGGTCCTTGTACCATTTTGGCTGGCACCAAAAGAGTTCTTGGTACCAAGGCACAGGAAATTGACTTCAAGTCGGCTTCCAACACCTCCTTTTTTCCTCTTGGGGAGATTTTTGATCTTCTAATTCTTGCTTATTTACCCCCCAGTGGCAAATGGGGTAAAAATCCCTATGTCCTTCATCTCACAAATGCAACCAAAATAAAAGGAATTCTTATGATCCTCTTATCAAAGCAAATGAAAGCAGTTGTCAAATAAATTAGGATATAGTTAAAACATAAAGAAGAGAATGACAGCACCCGTAACGGTGAGAGTGTGGACGAACGGGCACTCACAGCTGGTAAACAATTTGGCAGGTACAGTATATGAAACAGTAATAAATATTAAATGATAATTTCACACCTAGGAATAGATACTAAAGAAATGATCAGCCAAATTCATGTAGTTGTACATGCAAGACGGAGAGCTTATTACAGTGTTGTTTATAATACCAAAAATTGAAAACACAGTAAATATTCAATAATAGGGAGTTGTTGAATAGATAGTTGGAATATCTACATGATGATACGCTACATAGCCATTTAAATAATAACCTAGATTATATGTTATTGATATAATTGAGAGGAAAAAGGATTGCATAATATATGTGATTTCATTTTTATAAAAACAAAGCTTTAATAAGTGTATAGAAAAATGTCTGGAACTTATGCACATCTTAAGAGAGGAAGAATTATGGAGAATTTTAAAAAGCTTTTCCATTTATTGAATATTGATTTTTTTCTACAACAAACAGATATTGCTTCCTGAATAAGGAAATCACACATATTTTAAATAGAATCAATACCATTAACTTAGACTTAAAAAGTACCCAGATGACATTTCCGTCAGAATCTCAAAGTCTCTGTCAATCTCTCACTTTAAACTAGATTTGCTTGCCAGGATGCTAGAAATGTAAAAACCAAATAAACAATTATTTCTTAAGCAAAATTACTGATTAATCCTTTACAGAATTACTAATATTGCCAGTGATATTATTTTCTACTATATTCTGCATTCCTACTTCATGTGGGCTGAAAGAAAGTTGAAGAGGGATTCTTAGTCCTGTTTTCTTTTTTGCATGACTGTCCTCTCCAGCTGCAGCTTTGGAGAGGAAACAAACATTGAAACCCATCAGGGAGGCAGCTGTATGTATCCCATTCAGTCTGGCTGGAAGGAATCACTCCTGGAAACTAAACGAAGGGCAGAAGCTCATTTCCTGTCCTCTGGCACCCTCCCAGCCCTGCCACCGTGTCTCCAACCCCCCACCCCTGCTCCCTCTGAGCCCTGTTTCTGGAGGGCTTTTGGAATTGAGTTTGGGGCACCTGTAGCTTAGCTTTCTCTCCCAAAGGGAGTTTAACTTATTCACAAGAAATGAGTCAGCGAGCAGAGCCTGGAGCTGTGAGACACTTCTCTTCTGGGATCTGGAATTTTCTGGACAGCCCAAAAAGACTTGTTTTGGTGGGTGAAGGCCCAGGATGGGGCATTTTGGGTTTTGGCTTGGTTAGGCATGTGTACCAGAGCAGGCAGAGCTATCTTGTTATAAACAGGAAGATGTATTAGTGTGAAGTTTCCATGCTGGAATGAGAGTGGAGTCTGCTCTCCAGCTATCCTGGCCCCACACCACTGTGTGAATCCATTATCAGGGCACTTGTTAACATTCCAAGTTTCGTTTAGGTCTTGGCTTTGCTCAGGAGGTGAGGAGTGTGATGGGCACAAGCTGCGAGGCTGGGGTGAGGAATTTGAAGGATAAGGCAAGTGAACAGAACAGCATAAGGTAAAGCTGGAGGCAGGGTGGGGTGGACCAGACTGAGTCTCAGTCCTCCAAACTGCCAAAGAAGATTGAGTGGGACCCCAGTGAAAGGCTGCTGCTGGTGGTGGGGAGGTTCCTAACTCTTACTGTCTATCTGCTGAGGAGAACAGAATAAGACATCAGGAAGAGATCCCTGTTTCGAAAAGTCATGAGACTTTGCAATTAGTGTCCAGTGGAATTTTCTCTCCAAGAGATATTTTTTGTTTTTTAAGAAGGAAAGATTTCCTCCTGGCAGGGCTGGCTTGGTTGTAGTTCTGCAGAGAGGAAGAAGGATTAATGAAAAGACACAGTTCAGGGACACTAGTTGCCGTGCTGGCTGCCTGTTACCCCAACCTCTTCTATGCTAGGAGAATTCACCACTGTGTGAGTCTAGCTGGGAAGCAGGTGAAAGAAGGATTAATGAAAAGACACAGTTCAGGGACACTAGTTGCCGTGCTGGCTGCCTGTCACCCCAACCTCTTCTATGCTAGGAGAATTCACCACTGTGTGAGTCTAGCTGGGAAGCAGGTGTCCACTCCTCACGGAGGAAGTTCTAAGGGTCAGACTCCAATTCTTCTGGAATCTTGGAGGCTAGATCACAGCCATGAGACTCGATAGAGGCCCATCAGATGCTCCCATTAGAGGGCTTTGAGTTTCAAGAGGTTTGACAAAAAGAACCAGGGATGGCATAGAACTCATCTGCCGGTGGTGATGCCCAGAATCCGGGGTCTAATGGTAGTGGTGGTGTCCCAGGTCATGTGGCAGTGAGAATGGCTCCTTGGGCATGAGCTTAGCTGTTCTCCCTTAAAGGTGGGATTCTTCATCCTTCCTGTTGATTCCGTGAGCTACCTAATATTGCTCTATTAAATTCTTTCTCTGAGTAAGAAATAAGCAGGATGATTTTTAGTTCATTTCTATTATTTGCAGCTAAGAACCCTGACTGATGTACCCCTGAAGGTCTTAATCTTTTTAAGTACACAAACTTGCATTACCATGTGAGAATATACCTTAACCCTTTTCTTCCTTCCTTCTAGATGTCCTCCTGGGGAGGATTTGTCATTGGCGGCTCTGATTCTATCCTATTTTCCCAATTGTATGGTAGGCTTCAGAGAAACTAGTGTTATGAGCCTTGCATTTTAGGATCCCTGGGGTTTTCCTTGTGGCAGAGGGTGTCTGTAGGTAATGGTATAGGCTCCTCATAACTTATCATTACTGACCCCTCGACCAAACAGGAATTTATAGCAATTGGCTGTGTGTCATTCAGAGTCCAGATTCTACCAAGACTGCAGCAAAAAGGTGATTCAACCAAAGAGATACTTCCCCCTCCACCTCCTTGAATAATACCATCTTACGTTGTACAGCACCTTTAGCTTTTCAGACCTCTGTTTAGTCTGCTTTCTCATGGAATCTGGGAGGTAGGTAGGCATGGAATGGGAGCTGCTATTAACCTCTCTGAGCCTCAGTTGCTGTACATATATAGTGGGATTAAATGCGAGAGGCCTGGTCTTGTACTTAAGCTCTGTCCTTTATCCTGCAGAACTTGAACATGGTCAGTACAAGGCTATATATATACTGTATCTGCCAAGCTAGAAATCTGAGGACAATTATACTGGGAAAGTTAAATGGAAGCCCTTTCTCAGAAGGTAGTACACCCAACTATCCTGGCTCTAGAGAGGAGAGGACATCCGTAGCTGATGCCAGAGAACGTGGTGTAGCTCCTGCTTTCTTCTGCCTTCTTCCTCTCCTCCTTTAATCCAGTCTGTTCACAAACCTGCCCCCTACTTGAGTGTGTCCTTTGCTGTCTCCCTCACCACTGTAGTCCCAACACCTGGAATAATTCTTGGCACATTTTTTGCTATTGAACAAAATACTTAATTTTCCTTCTCTCTGTTCTTGATGGTGTTGCTGATGAACTTGGCACTGGGAAAGAGGCACATGGAGGCAACACAGAGAATGGAAAATACACACCTTTGGATCAGACAGGTCTTGGTTAACAGCCTATATGTGCTTCTTACTCACAGTGTGACCTTGGGCAGATGAGTTAGTGTATGGCTGGAGATTTTGTGGTTGCAAGGAACAGCATCCGAGCTCAAAGTGACTTAAGCATCAAAGGGAATTTGTTGGATCATGTGTCTGGGAATGACAAGATGGACCATGTCTGATTTGATGGGATCAATACCCTCATTAACCTGCTTCTTTCGGTTTTGTTTTTTTGTTTTTGTTTTTGGTGATTTGGTCTAAAAGGTCATCCTCAATGATCTGATAGCTTATCCATCTATGTGACTCCCATATCTCAGCCTTCTTTTAAGTGTCCTCTATACTCTGCTATCGAGTGTCACCTCTCTTCCATCTTGAGGCTATCAGGGGATCTCAGAGGACCTGGGTCTTGGTGAACTTGATCCTAGAACCATGGGACAGAGGGAGATGGCATTTCTTGAGACCCGTCTAACCTAGTGCTGCCATCTTCCATTTTTCTTCCCCCTTTTTTTTACTCAAAGCATGCTATTTCACCAGTCTCAAGTCCAAATGACCTGACAGGAGAGCTGAGCTTGATTCTAGTGGTGATTGGAAACAGAGGTGGGGTGGAGAGTGAGGGATGAGGGAGGCGGCTGACTGGGGAGAAGAGGCCCATGCTGCTGGCTGTAGCAGTATCTAAGGCTGGGATCTGAAGACAACCCTGTCTCCCATCCAGATTCCCACAGCAGGAACAAAGTAACCTGGGCTTTGTCTTCCTAAGCATGCTGCTGGCTGTAGCAGTATCTAAGGCTGGGATCTGAAGACAATCCTGTCTCCCATCCAGATTCCCACAGCAGGAACAAAGTAACCTGGGCTTTGTCTTCCTAAGCCCCTCACTCAAGTGGTTTTCATCGAGTTTTGTAATGTGAGAGCCTTTCTGGAGGCCAAGGCCTTCATGCTTAGCTGAAAGTTGTTGAGACGCTGTTTCCAATCTTTTTCACAAGTAGCTTGGCTTTCAGATTGACAGCCTTGGAAACTGGACTCCTCTGTTTGTCCCATGAACAGCTATTGCCTGTGAATTGCAAGCGCAAGCAGAACATGGTGTTCAAGGCCAACTTCTGATTTTCTATGGCTTGGGATGGGTGTGGGAGGGTGAGGGAACATTTGGAGTGCCCAGAGAAATGATGTTTATAACCAAAAATTAATAAGAATAATGCAGGACTGGCCCGTGGCTCACTTGGGAGAGTGTAGTACTGATAACACCAAGGCCGTAGGTTCAGATCCCTATATAGGGATGGTCGGTTAGCTCACCTGGGAGAGTATGGTGCTGACAACACCAAGTCAAAAGGGTTAAGATCCCCTTACCGGTCATCTGTAAAAAAAAAAAAAAAAAAGAAAGAAAGAAAAACTGTAATGTAAAATCAGCCACCTGCGTTGACTTCCCCTTAATGTTTCTAAAGTTCAGTAGCTGAAAAGTGGCATCTGAATGCTTTCAGTTCTAACTCGTCCATCAGTCTGAAGCTATTCAGACCACAAGGAATAGAGACAGGGGAGCCCACACTCCTGAGCCCAACTTTTATCCTCCTTCCCTGTTCTACATTGGAGGATCTGGTGAAACTGGTGTTAGAATTTCAAGTGGATTGTCTTATTTAACCCTTACAGCAGAAGGAAGACAATAATAATAAAAGTAGCTATGGTTTATTAAGTACCTAGTATGTGCCAGATGCTTAATCTCTAATCTCTAAAATAATGTTGTGATGGAGTGTTACTACCCTCATTTTGTGGACAAGAACTGGACACTGAGTTCAGGAGAAGTGGTTACCTGTCCAGGTTGACATGCTCGGACATGATGTGGCTAAGGTCCAAGCCAAGTGTGCCCTGAGCAGATCCTCGCTCTCGCACTCACTTCCAGACCGAGGGCAGACCAGGGTCTAGGAGGAAAGATGTCCACTGCTCACTCAGCTCTTGGCTCCTTCACGGTGCAGTTCTTGGCTGGAACCCATTGTCCTGGTCTACTAGATACCTGGGAGAGGGAATGAGTTAATTTTTCTTTCAAATCTAGGAAAGGAAAGAAAGGTGAGAGTAGTCAGAAAGAGGGTTGAGATGGGAGGAGTTAGGGGCAGAGATGGGAGGTGGGAAATGAGCTGTGCTGGGTTAGAGAACTGTTTTCAGACATTTCTCAAGATGAGAGCACATTTACTTTGTTTTTCCTGGGTTCTCACAGATGATGATGACCTGGTCTAGGGAAATCTCTTTAAAAGCAAAATCCACAGGTATTAAGTTTCTCATTTTTCTGGTCAATAGGTTGTAAAAGAAAAGCACCTCAGAACTGCTTGGTCGCCCTTCTACCCAATACTGGTCATCCTGGTGTCCTCAAAGAATTTAGGGGAAATCATCTTAGGGGCCCAGTATGACCGAGAGGAGTCGAGGAGCCCTAGGAGACACAGCCATGTGCAGCCTTTAGCCGGGAAGATGTCCTGGGCTGGAGCTCAGAGACAGCATTGGAAATGATTCCAAATCTAGAATCTCGTGCCAGCTTCACTGGGAAGAAGCAATTCTCTCAATGCTTGCTGCTGGGTCACTTCCCCTGGGTCACCCTGGCAGATACTCTTCTACCTGGCTCTGACTGTCACTTTTCTCACCCAGTCCCAGGCTCTGGATCCTTTTCTCTCCACTGTATCTAGTGCTACTTTCCCAGCACTAGCCTGGGATGTTCATGGTTTCCTTTAGTAGTGGGGAGAGAGAGTAGATTCTGAGACAGCAAAAACAAAAATGCCACTCCCCAGAGGGTGGACCCCATACCAGGAACTACGCAAGTAAATTAGGTCTTTGCAGAGAATGCCCATTTTACCAAGATTCAACGAGGTTAAGTGACTTGCTCAGGGTCACACAGCTAGTAACAGAGCCAGAATCCAAATTTAGGCTTGTCAGTGAATGCACCTCCAGAACCCATGGCAAAGAGAACAGATTTAAAGCCCTCTTTCTAGTGCCAGTACCACTTCTCAGTTTTTCCTCTTCTTGGGGTGCTCTGCAGGATTCTGAAGCCAGGGTGCTATTATCCCCAGATGCGGAAGCTAAGCAGAGAGCAGTTGAGTGAAATGTTCACAGCCCCAAACAGGTCAACAGATGAACCTGAAACAGAATGCGGGTGGTCCATTAACTTCCTACCTCTTTGCAGAAACTGCTAAGAGATCCAACTGACTGCATGAAAAATATTGACCCAGGGAAACTCATCAGTCAAACTGATAAAGATGTCAAACATTGAGATGCACATTTGTCTAGTGAGCCAAGTGATAAGAAATGTGGGAGGGTGGTGTCTACAACGCTGGCTGGGGTGACGTTCATGTTCATAGCATCATAGAAACCAGAGTGGAAAGAGATCTGGAAGGCCCAGTTGTCTAGCCCTCGATCACACCCTTGACTAGCAGCTGTGCAGCTCCTGCTTGACTACCCACAGGGACAGGAAACTCAGTATTTTCAGAGGCTGTGAGTTCCACCTCTAGGCATTTCTGATTTCCTGGACACTGGATCATAGAAGTAGACCTTCAATATTCTCAGACTGAGATCCTGTGAGTGCAAAGGAGGACACCGTAATAGAGGCAGTGAGAATGCCAAATGGTCCCGCCACTTTGGAAAGCAGTTTGGCAGTTTCTTATAAAGTTAAACATACCCTTACCATATGGGCTAGCAATCCCGCTCCTAGATATTTACCCAATGACAACATATGTCTCTACTAAAATCCGTATGCAAATGCTTCATTCATAATCATCAAAAACTGGAATCAACCCAAATGTCCATCAGCCGGTGAATGGATAAGCAAACTGTGGTATATCTATGCTATGGAATGCCACCAATACATAGAAAAAGAACATACTGCTGATAAATGCAACGTAGATAAATCTCAAATGCCTTATGTAAGTAAAAGAAATCAGACTCAAAAGGTCAAAAGGCTGTGTATATTATTATTTCATTTATATGAAATTCTAGAAGAGATGACAAATAAAACACACACACACACACACACACACACGAGGGGTCTTCAAAAAATTCATGGAAAGATTTTCATTATCTTTTAATTCTATTTTTCCACAAACTTTTTGAAGTGCATACACAAAACAGATTGCTGGTGGCCAGGGGATAAAGGGAGGTGCTGACTATAAAGAGGAATGAAGTGATGTTCTGGGGTGATGGAAATGTTCTATATCTTGATTGTGGGCGTAATTTTATAACTGTATGCATTTGTGAAAATTTACTAAATTGTACACCTGAAAAGGATAACTTTTAGGGAATGCAAATTACACCTCAATAAATCTAACCTTAGAAAAGCAACAACAAAAAAATGCAGACACCAAATCTGATAGATTAATGGCCTCCGCCTGTGTGGCTGCAGGATTTTTGTCTTCATGGTAAGGATGGTATTGACAGCCTTCCCACCCACCAGTCGCTGGAAATCTACAACGGCTACCTCATGTGGGTCCCTGAATCCATCCAGACACTGCTAAAGCTTGGGCCACTACTTTCTTCTGGGCCAATGGTTCTGATGTTCCAGTAGCTGGGTCCCAGATGTCTTTGAATTTGCACTTGGTGTGTAGCATGTGTCTGGGCTTTTCTGTCCAAGGCCACTGACGTATACCTTGCTGCTCTGAGCTGCTTGATGGTAATTTTTTCTGGCCAGGACAGAAATGGTTTTCTTTTCTCTGTGGTTTAGTCTTCTGTGTTTCTCTCTGAAGAATTACATGGGTCTTTAGATATCAAGGCCCTTTCCTTTTGACAGGATGTGCATGTCATCAGGGTGCCTGGGACTAGAGCAGATTAAAGCAGGGCCACCTTGCTATTCTCAGAACCCCCACTCTCACCATTGGGCTGTGTCTGGTATTCCAACATATTTCTGCCCCTATTGCAGACTCTCCTTTGCTTTTCCCATTGAAATTTAGCTTCTTTTGGCATGTTCTACTCACACGCCTCAAATTCATCATGCTTTTTTCATGTTTGAACCCCAGGTGTAGATGTGGTTTAAGTTCTTTTCCCAGGATATTCTAGCACTCCATGCAAACCAGGGCTGTAAATAGATTTTGGGGGTGGGGAAGTTGGGATAATACCTGCTTCACATGTTTAAAATAGCTCAATTCATTCTAGTTTTGATCTAAAACCTCTTTTACGTAATGAAGATGTTTTTGCCTTCTAGCAGCTTCTATTGTTCTCATTTTCCTCATCTGGCACCGTGCTGAGTAAATCTAATGCCTCTTCTATGTGACAGGACTTCAGCTATTTGAGGTCAATGATCTTGTTTTTCTGGAATCTTCTTTCTAGGCTGTCTTAGCAAGAATGTGTGTCTGGTGGGGAGAATGCATCTGGAGTCCTTAGTTGAGACGCGGAGCTTGAGTGTAAAAAGAGAGGAAGAACTGGCTTTCAGAGGGGAACAGGCAGAGACTCCCACACCGCATTATAGGAAGAGCCCACCTCCTGCTTGGGATCTGATTTCTCTTCTTAGGCAGAAACATCTAAAGAAATAACCCGGCATTGCTATGTCACTGTTGAGCAAAAACCCTCCTTCTTGTCAGAGAATCTGGAGTAAAATGATACCACCCATAAAAAGTTCTCCATGGAGTCATTGGCATTTCTTTGGAATAAATTAAGTTGTATTCTATTTTTTGGCCCCAAAGTGGATTTAGCATCTCCTAGAAGTATTGGTTTGGGCTGGATTCTGTGTGGAGGCCCGAGGGAGGAAAAGTCCTGGTTTTAATGGAAGAAACATCTCAGACACATGGGGGAAAGACCCAAAAGCAAAAACAGAGACGCATAATGTACCCAGCCCTCCTCAAAGCACATGGGAGTTGGCACTGTGTGCTCTTCTGGGTGCTCAGTCAAGGTTGAAACATAACCCAAACACTGGTGAGTCCATGGGCCAACTCCCTACATTTCTGGAATGGTCTCACTGAGAACTAGAAATACATTTAATCCACCAGAATTCTCTTTATTCTTTACCACCCACGCTGCCTCTTCTATCTTATTCTGGACAAGACCTGTCCCATTCTGAGCACAGCTATGTTGTCTGAGCACAGAAGGAGACCCCCCTGCTTTTCTCTCCAGAACTCTTTTTGGGGAGGATTCTGCATTTATTTGGAAGAAATATTTTGCATCACTATGGGTGGAGGGTGACACCCAAGGGTATGTATGTTCAAGTAACAAAAGATGCCCTCAGAACTGCTGTGTGTGAGATAAGGTGGGGAATTGGTGCTGCTTCTGAGAGAGGGGAGTGAGGACAGAAAAAAGGAGAAAGAGGAAAGGGGCAGCTAGAAGATAGATGAGACCTGGGGTCAGTCCTGACTCCCTAAAAGCTTAATATAAGTTATTAAAATCACCAAGTGGCTGGTGAAAATGGCCTTAGGAGTGAGTGTGCTAGAGAAAGGGCTTTAAGTCCTGCCCACACTTGAATGGATGAGGCTGGAGACTGCGGTGGGGTTCCAGGAACTGAGGGGGAAGAAGGTTATGTTTGTTTCCTTGTTTATTTCTCTCATTGGACTTGAACTCCTTGCTTTGGGGGCTCTATCTTATTTGTCTTTGTAGTTCTAGTGCCTAGCATATTCCCCAAGCACAGAAAGCCCTCAATTAGTGTTGTTCAGAGGAAAGAAGGATGGCAGCATGGACCTTTGCAGTAAAATCTTCTAAATTTGCAAGTAACAAAAAGTAAAAGCTAATTGGGGATGCCCCAGAAACTGACTGCAGACAAAGTATCAATATTAATTTCTTATAAAGTCTTCTCATTCATTCAAGGAAAAATGGAGTCAGATAAACCTTTCTGTAAATGTTGTCTTCCTTATCTGGACAAGTCTAGCCCAGATAGGTCTGTCTAGCCCAGATGCACCTGCTCCACAAAGCCTCTTCTATGTCCCCGGTTGGGCACCATGGTGCATAATCTAGAATCATAAAAATTTAGAATTGAAAAGGGACATTAGAAGTCACTTAGTGATAATCTGGACCTTTCTTATGTCACTTAACACTTTCTATCTTGGTTCCTTAGCTTTATAAAATGTTTTGTGCTTTAAAACAAAACCTCTCTGAGCCTGTTAACATAGATGCGTGTTCCACAAGGAATAAACGTAAGCTAAAAACACGAAACATGATTGGCATAAATCAGTGATGGAAAGTGCTTTGCAAATGTTTTACAGGAAATACATATTACTAGTTCAAATCACAATGGCTTTTTGGTAAATCAAAGACCCTCCTGCTTAGTTGAGCACATTGACTTAGGATATGCAAAGTGGTCTTGGAGCTCAGTCCTAGAGCAGCAGTGGGGGAAAGTCAAACTGGGGTTCTAGAGGTAGGGGGAAAGGGCAATATGGCAGGGAGAAAAAGAGGTGATACAAACAAGAACTGGACAGATGGTGAGAGGTTAGCAGGAGGGGTGATGTGGGCAGGGAAATCAGGCCTCAGCAGCATCTGAGAGTCACAGCGGTAGTTGTCCCTGTGCTTATGATGTAACCCCACCCCACTTCCATTTCCTGAAAAACTTGAGCTCAATTTTTGAGCAAAGTAACCAATTTTTTCAGGAAGTTGTAGAAATCTTAGGGAAAAAATTGGACCTTCAGTAGGAGGTAGAATGGAGGTTTGAGGAATCCTATCTAGAGTTTAAGGAGCGGGGAAACCCCAGAGGATTACACAAGACTATTATCATGGAACATACAAGCATCATCACCTTGAAATTCACATATTTTAAGACAGGAGATGGAGATAGAGATAAAAGTCATACATAAACAGTCAAATCTAAGCTGCAAAATACAAAACATCAATTGAATGCCTTTCTTGCAGTTTTTGTCTTTCTCTAATATGAATTTTGATGATGTCATTGTTGCACAAGGGATCTTGCAGTTAGTGGCCAGAAGATAAAGATCATCATGAATGTGAAGTTGATTAACTTGGGAAAAAAGATGGTCTTAAGTGATACATTATCCTAATAGCTTCCAGGGTAAAGTCTGATGGAAAGTTTTTACATCATTTTACACTCAAATAAGAATGGCATGTGGCCTGTCCACAAACCAATCCTGAGCCAGAAGCATAGTGAAATTCAGGGCTGTGCCACTCCCAAGGCCTGGGGAGAGTATTAATGCTACGATAACATATGAGGCAATTTCTACCCCAATGGCTTTATTTCTGAAAAGTCCTTGCTGGAACATGAAATTTGTCGGGTTTTTCTGATGATCAGATATGCTTTTTGCAGGATCATAATGCCAGTAAAGGTGGCTGTATAGCCTGACCATTCTAGGTATTTCCTCTGGTACCTCACTTGTCTTTTTCATAGCTGTCTTCCCAGTCATTCATGCTATCTTTTTCTCATGCGACCCAGAGGTTAATGAGAGTGCTGCCTCTGAACCCTTCCTGTGCATAAATGGTGACATAAAAAACAAAAGCTCCCAAAGCTTGCATGAAGCCAATGTGCAGGCAGGGGTACATGACAAGTTGCTTATTCACCAGTCTGTCCTTCTTGGCAAGGCTTCTGGCTCATAATGTCACTTTCAGCTTTCTCATAAGCTAAGGCAATGAGGGAATTATATCTGTGCCCAAGGTGATGAACCAGATGACAATGCTGTCATTAGGCAGGGTGAGCCCAACAACCATGTAGACCAAAAAAGGGCAAAACTCAGTGATGTTCTTGGTCAGAGAGTAAGCAATAATCTTTTAGGTTGTCAAAGATCGGGTAGCCTTTTTCCACTTGATGACTGTAGATGCAAAGTTGTCGCATTATCATTTAGTAAGACAGTGGCTTGCATCTTTAGGTACATCAGAACCTGCTATCTCCATGGCAATCCCAACATCTGCCTTCTCTAGAGCATTGTCTCCATCCTCTGTCACAGCAACAACTGCATCCTGTCTCCGACTGCCCACCACAATGATCAGTTTCTGTCAAGGAGACAATTTCTGAGTGGGTGGTTAAGAGCTCATCCAGCTACTCCTGACTATGTCCTTCAGCTCCATGCTAGTCATCACAGCAGCTTTACCAGCCTGTTTGTTAACTTGCTCCACAGCACATCAAGGCATTTTGCAATGTTTTCTACCATCTCACTGTTGGCTGAAGTGTCACCTACACTCATAGTAATAGCTTTGGCTGTGAAGAAATGGTCACTCATAACCATAATAACCTCGATTCCAGTACTCTGACATTTGCTATTTGCATCAGGCTTGTGGATTGAGGGGGACTGATCATTGACAAGATCCCACAAAAGCAGAAGTTGGAGGTGAGAAGGGTCACAGTATTTGTGTCAAATGAGTGAGTTTTCCCAGGCCGCCGAGGTCATCTGCTGTCTGGAAGGCCTTGACTGTGCTCTTGTCCAGAGGCTGCTCCACCCTGTTGATGAAGATGGTGCCACATTTTTTCTAAGATCACCACGATGAGGAAACATTTGCCATTGGGATCATCATCTCATGTATGGGGAGCTAAAATTTGTTGGTAAGGTCAAAAAGGGTTCCAGCCTGGATACTTTGCAGTTTTATTTTCTAATTTCCATGCAATCACTCAAAATGACCTTTGAGAATTTCCAAGGGCAGTTTCTGAGGCATCTTCAACCACAACTTTCTCAATGAGGACTTTCCTGTCCTGTTTGAATGCAACCTGGTCACACAGTGTTATTTTTGTGAATAAGAAAGCCCAGATTCCAGAGCTCTGGGCAAAGACTTGGTTTGACTCTTCTTCATGTGTGGAAGCCACATAGATCCACCTGTGGAACCATACCCAGGTCCTGATGTGAGTCAGGGTGCCAGTTTTACTGGAGCAAATGATGAGGTGGAGCAAAGGGTCCCCACTGCTTTCGGGTTCTTCACCAGGCAGTTTTACTTGGCAATCTGTTTTTTCTGTCAGTAACAAAGTGACAGTGACAATAAGCAGGAGGCCCTTAGCTGCACCTGGTACCAATGAAGAAGATGGAGGGGTCCAGGCCATGATACTACATGGACACTGTGACAGTGAAGGAAAGAGTGCCAGTGAAGGTGGCCGCTCCTGCCATGTACAAAGAAAGAGCTTGCTCTTGGCAGTGACGATGCCATCTCATTTCCAACTCCTGAAGGCAGTGTGGCCATCTGTCCAGTGACGGTGCCATTGCCTGTGTTGGTGACGGTGCCAGTTGCTCTGCCTTCTAAACATGTAGTGGAAGAGGAGTCAATATTCTTTGTTTCCAGGGGATTGTCATGAGTAAATGCACAGAGCAGGACTGGGGCTTGAACCTCCCAGTGAGAGATGAATTACCTACCCTACCTCCCCAGAAGCTAGCAACCTGATATCCATAGGAATTTAGTCTCCTCCCTTAATCTTCACTCTGTCCTGACCCCCAGCTGTTCTGAAGGGATTGCATTCTTCTCTGCATCTCAGATGACAAGAGCTGCTGAGTAATAATTTTACTGAAGCTGACCATGATGTTGGTGCTTTTGGTAATAAAGCAAAGATCCCCACAACCAGAGCAAGCACAGAACCCACATGCACATTACCCGGGGATGCAGACTTATGACTGGAGTACTGAATCCCAAATGCAACTCAGCACAGGACAGCCACAGAAGGATGAAGAATCCCTGCACCTTCTGTTGAGGAACTTGACAATCTTTGACGTTCCTTTGAGAGGCCTGAGGGTGTTGGGGCTGTCCCAAGCCAGGAGCTCTGTATCTCTTGTGCTGGAGAGATCTGTATAATGTTTGCACCATATTTCTCTTTCAATTCCTTATTGTTGAATTTGTGGTCATCCAGGTTGAGTTCTTTCTTATGTTCCTCTTCCTGGTGATTCTTTTTGAGTTCCAAGCAGTTGTTCTACTGGCTCCTATATTTTTCCTTGCTACACCCTGTGGCTTTTCTCTCTGCATCTTTAGGCCCACTGAGCTGCACAGAATAAATTTTTGGTGTTGTCTTGGCCATGATGAGTGCTGGTGGACTGAGGTTGGGCGCAGGGTCCTGGGTCACAGGAGGGCATAACTTCAAGGTGTGATCCATACTAAGGGCCTGGAGCCCAGGGGCTTAGCTGCAGGAGGAAGACCAAAGGGCAAATGTCAGCCTGGACACTGTGCTGGCACCCTGTAGCCCATTGGGTTCAGCTCCTCCTCCCTGTCTTCTGTCTTATTTCTGTTCATATCTTATCTGCTCTACCAGGTTGAAAGTCTCCTGAGAGAAGATCTTGTGTTTTTTCATCATTGTATTCTCATCACATGGGAATTCAAAATAGATATTTGTTGAATGACTAAATGACCTCACAATTTAGGGTCTGTGGATTTGTGGCCATCACTTGGCAGGAAAATGTAGTAGCCACTGACTAGAAGAGATAAAGCTTAAACGAATGGACTTCACAAGGCAAGGGGCTTGAACCAGGTCAGCAGTTCTCAACTGGGGCCCCTGGAAATCCTTGCAGGGCATAAGGTTCACAACTCAGTCTAAGCCTCAGTTTCTGCATCTGTAACGTCAATATGAAAATAGGAGAATGACAATATTTACCTCTCAGGGTTGTTAGGATTAAATAAGATAATGAATATAAAGCACTGAGAACTATTTCTGGTACATAGTAAGCACTCAAATTTAGTTTTTAATATTAATAATATAATAAGTAATTACAATACAAAAGCAATAAGCCCACCAGCATCCTCATCACAGTCCCTATAGACAGGGTGTTCATCAGAGCTAATGATGGCATTTTTGGTAGGTAAGGTTAATATAGTGATCTTTCAGCCCTGTCTTCTTAAAAGAAATAAACCTATGCATCACCCTTTGCAGAGCTCTTTGAGAGCAGGGAACATGTCATATTTATCTCATTATTCCACATACACAGCACCTGACACAGAGAGGTGCTAAATACACATTTTGAATGAATGAATGGATGAATGAATGAATCCTATTCATAGAAGGCACCGACACTGGATATTGGTTCAAAAATCGTCTAGAAAAAATGCTGACTTAGTACTGATGAAACTGAACTCCAAAGCTACCTTAGAGACCTTTCCATACCCAGAAATTCCCATTATGTTAATGGTTCATCCTATAAACAATAGCCTTCCCTTCCCCAAACCCACTCCAGATTTGGATCTAGAAGGGGACTCCACAGTGAGAGGAGTCTTAACTGCCAGACCTGTCATAATTAAAGGTCATTTAATCTGGGCTTTGGAGGGATAGTCTGATGTAACTCTCATGAGCTCCAACAGCAATGCCACGATCAATTTTAAGAGTTTAGCTGATGTGGCTTATCAAGGGACCTTAGCTGCTATGACGCCATGGCCTGGCTTAATGCCCTTGGTTAAAACCAAGTGTTGGGTGGGTAGCTTGGCTTTCTCTAGAGGCTGCCTGGCCCACTTTGGTGGTATGTGTCAGGGCAGCAAGAATGCATTGCCTAAGCTAGGAATGTGGACTGTCTCCGAGGGCTGGAGGAAGAGGGGAATGAAGGGAGGGAGCTCTGATTCGGATGGTGGAACAGGAGAACAGGTTGTTCAGAAGGACATGTAAACAGTCCTTGGCTTCAGCATTCCTGCTGTTATCCATAGTTACTCACAGTCAATATATCTTGAGTACTGTTATGAGGCAGGGAAAGGGTGGAGCCAAACCAGGAGCAGATGGCAGGGCTAGTGTGCATAGGTGCAAACTTGGCCTTGTAATAAAGTGGGTGTGGCTGGGTATGCCATGACCTCAAGGGAGGCCTCTACTCGTAATCTTTGGAAAGTAGAAAGGAGGTATCCCAGGGATACCTTCAAAGCCCATCTTCTCAAAGAGACACATTCTGATTTGATAGTTGGAAGGACACTGGAAGTCCTGTCTTCTCCCCATCCTAACCTTTTTCATCTAGGCAAAAACCTACCACCAATTCCTACTCTCATTCCTACTCCTCGGCTGGTTGTTAATTAATTTTAGCACATGGAACATTTTTGATATGAACAGATTCATCTCACTGTGTTGGAATTTGAGCTTGGAAGGCAGGACCTCAGGGCTTTGAAACGTTCTGTGGAAAAGGCATGCTGTGTGGGGGCTCCTCTAATACCAAGCACCCTTCTGCTGTGGGGACAAAGGACCTCGCTAGAGTGACTCAGCCCATAGGCGATAGCGTGGCTGTGGGATAAGCCTGTGGCACTGTGTGCTTGAGAGTATGAAGGGTATGTTATCTCCCTCTGTGCCCAGCCATGCTACCCTTCTGGCATTCCTTTTTCTTGCCTGCAGCCTTTACTTCTCTGGTCCTTGCATGACTAACTATTTTCATCCTTCAGATTCATGCGCAATGTCAGCTTCTCAGAGAGGCCTTCCCTGACCATTCTATGTCTGAAGTCGGTGTCCCATCGCCACCTCCCCCATTATGCTCTGTGATGGCCCCTGGTCCTTTCCCTTATGACCCTCTTCACAACCCTAATTGTGTTTACTGTTTACTTGCTTATTGTCTTTAGAGCATGGGCTCTAGGTGGGAGGCCTGCCTGGCTCACTGATGTATGCTTAGGGCGCACACCCAGCAAACTTAAAATATTTGAGTGCTTACCATGGACACTTCAGTAAGGTATTAGTTTCTGGAAATGCAAATTAGACATAGTCTCTTAAAGCTTAAAGTCTTGTTGGGAAGATAAAAAAGTTGTCGCCAGCACTTGTGATAAGTGCTTTGAGAGAGGAAGAACAGGGTGCTGCTAGAGGAACCCTCAACAGGTCTATAGAAGTTGGAGCAGGCTTTCTCCTGGAAAATCTAAGAACTGAGACCTGAAGAAAGTAGAAAACAGCTGAAGAAAAAATGAAATAGTTCCAGGCAGAGGGGATAGCATATGCAAAGGTCTGGATGTAGAATAGATAAGGGGCATTTCTGAGGACCTGAGCACTGTTTCAGGCTATAAGAGGGCAAGTGGCAAAGGGTGGGGAAGGAGAGACAGTAGGGGCCAGAGAGCAGTATCCTGAAGCCAGACTCACTGTGGAGGATTTCATGCCGTAGGAAATTCAGTGCTGCTGAAGAGTTTTGAATAAAGAGAGGCATGATTAGATGCTCACTTTTGAAGGATTACTCTGCTTTGTGGGAGCGAGGACTTAGAGGGACAAGGCTAAAGGCAGGGTGACCACGTATGGGCTTACTGTGGTGGTCCAGGAGAGTGACAATGGCCCTGGACTGGGGAGGTGGCTGTGGGGATGGGGAGCAGGAGCAGGGTCTCAAAATGCATGAGAAAGGAGTGGAGGTCAGGGAGTGCTTAGCGATGGCTGGGTGAAGATAGGGACAAGGCCCATTTGCCTTGAGTGCCTGTGTGGATGGTGATGCTGATCACAGAGACAGGTATGCTGGGGAGGAGAGGCACCAGCACACCGTTACCTTCAGGCCATCCCTCCTGTTCTCTAATCCTAGAGAAATTCCAACTGCCTTACAGACCCAGAACAAGGGCACCTCCTCCTTGAAGTTCCCTCTGTAGCTTCCTTCGAACTCTTATTCATTGCCCGTGTGTACATTGCTCTGCATTGTTTCTTCCAAGTTAGTCTTATCTGTCCAACCAGGCTGTGTGTTCCTCGGCAGTAGAACCATTTGTCCCGATGACCATTGCAGGGCTGAGTACATGGCAGGTGCTCAGTCCTTGGGGACTGTATTAGTCAGGGTTTGCCAGAGACACAGAACCTATACATAGGATGTACATAGATATATAGAAAGAGATTTACTATGAGGAATTGGCTTATGTGATTTTGGAGGCTGGTGAGTCCAAAATCTTCAGTGTGAGCCAGTTGGCTGGAGACCCAGGAGAGCCAATGGTGCAGTTGAAGTCTGAAGGTCTTCTGCTGGAGAATTCTCTCTTGCTCAGGGGGCCAGTTTTTTGTCCTATATAGGTCTTCAATTGATTGGATGAAGACCACCCACATTATACAGAGCAATCTGCTTTCTTCAAAGTCTACAGGTTTAAATGATAATCTTGTCCAAAAACACCCTCCAAGTTGACACATAAAATTAAGTATCACAGGGACTGACTGGTGTTACACAAGTCATAGTCATGCTTTTAGGTTAAGTGGGAAAGTCAGGTTGCAAGGCTGTGACCTCTTGCATTTCACAGGCACCTATATTGATGCTGAAAGAAAATACCTGGGCCCAGAGAGGTGAAGAGATTTTCCCAAGGTCATCCAGCAAGTGTCAGAGCCAAGAGTGGAACTCAGCTTTCTAGACCCCAGGTTTGTGTTTTTTCCCACTACATCTCACAGTGAAAAACTTGAGTGTGTGTGTGTGTGTGTGTGTCCCAGTCAAGAGGCCATAATACTTATTGGAGCTGAGCAGTTGTGTATTCTTTGTCAGTGGCCTTCTGAAAACAGTTTGGCTGGAATACAGGAAAGGTATGATGCAGCTTGGGCAGTTCCAGGTCACTGGCTGAGGCAGCTTTGGGCCTGGGAACCTGGACAGCCTGGGTTTGTGTCATCAACAAGAGGCCTCAGGATGAGATGGAAGCCCGCCAGGTGGAAGAGACAGGAAAGATTTAGGATTCAAACTACAAGTGTGGAGATGTCTCAAGGTAAGAGGTCCACCCAGTCACCAGGCCTCACACAGGTCCATAATCCAGAGTTCTGGCTTGTGATGAGTTTGGGATTTCTAGTTAGGCATATGGGACCTTATACAGGCCATGGAATTTAGACTGAGACACTTGGAACACATTCTGGATCTGGGCATAGCATGTTAAATTCTGCTCCAGGGTACGGTGGTGTATGATTGAGTCCAGGATTTAAGTGCCATGGGTTTAATCTCTCTATCTTGGTGTTTCTTTCTCTCTCTCTCTCTCTCTCGCTCACTGAAACAACCGGCTGGCATGTGCTCCTCCTCCATGGGCTTCAGGGCCTGCACAGTGGGGTGAACCGCAGCTGGGTCTGGCTTCTCAGGGGATCCTCACTGCTCTCCAGAAACTCACTGGTGACAACTAGAATTCTAAGCATGTGGCCTCTTCTTTCACAAATCACTTGCAGCAAAATTCAACATGATCTGTATGGTCAATGCCTTGTGGGACGCTGTAATAGGATTTGGTCTACATAATTTCAGTATTTGTCAAGGAGGTAGAATCAGATACCAGTTTAGCCACATGATGCCAACTACCCAGATGGAAGAGAACAATTCATTTTTCCCTTTGGCCCACTAACATTCCAGAGAGCAGATATTCCTCAACTTTTAGAATCTGTGACATGGTAGTGACTGAATTCATTGTGTTTTCTTTCCTCTAGAGCTGCTGTGTGACATGATTTCATTTTCTTAGCTCAGGAGATTTTGAATTTATCTTAGTATGAAAGAACTTGGAGCCCACAGGTGTCACAAGTGAGGCTGGGGAGTCAGTGCGGTTGCAGCCGTGTTTTCTTGACCCCAGACCCACAGGCCTCTTGAGGGCCACGTTTCAGAGACCTCCGAGTGGATAAATCCATCTGGCAACAAGACCCTGCTGTAAGCATGGAAACCTGGAGGTGGGGTTAATTTTCAAGAGTGTGGTAAATGTATGGAGCACTAATCCTCTCATGCTCCCTTCTTCTATATGTTCTAGCCCTCATGGAATACAAAACTGGAGTCACAAAGGGGAAAGCGCAAAAGCCTGGGCAGGCAGGGGCAGGCCCGGCCAACAGACCTGTGCTGCAGACAAGCAAAAAAGACAACACCAAACCCTTGATGGGTGGGTGGAGGATGGTTTGGTCTTCTTTTCCACTGTGTTTTTCCATCCACAGAATTACTCAATAATTTGATTAAAGGAGTTCCGTAGATGTTATGAATTTGGAATTTTAGAAACAAATGTAATAGGACTCCTTGCAAAATTTCAACTGGAGATATATGTAGATTATTTTGGGAGGCAACCCAGTTTCCTGCTGGGGAACTAGCTGGGAGGTCAGAGGAAGGAGTGGTAGCAGTTCCCCCCTGTTGGTCACCAGTATTGGGGCATGTTGTGGGGTGGGCTGGCTGGATATTTGCAGGCTGGACCACTGACAACCAGAGCTCTCCTCTGCCCAACCTCCTCTCTAAACCATGTGTGGATTCCGGAATAGGAGGTGATAGCGGACACCAACAAAGAATCCAGGTCAGAATTTTCCAGATTTAGAGATCCTTTTGTGGTGGGAAGAGACAGGAACTTTACAAAGTCCAGCCTGGAATTGCATAAACAAATACATCTGTGAGACAAGAATCCCAAGTACAAATATCTGAACAGTAGGGAGAAAGCTGGAAAAAATTAGCACTTAGAGAGACCTGGGTCAGGAGAGAGAACTGCAAATTTGTTCTGTACTTGCCCTGTGACTCACCACTGGCTGACCTGTGACTCACCACTGGCTGACCTGGGACTGAGGGCTGAGGGTTGGTGGGAGGGAGGTGGGGCCGGCAGGTGGGGCAGGGAGGCGATTGTTCAGAAGAAGCTAGCACTATTTGGGTCTGCAAACAAATACAGCTGCAGGTCATGGGGAAGGGCAGTCAGTGACCTTCTGGTAGATGCTGATGAGACCATAGCTATGAAGAACTTAGAGACCTAAGAGTTTGGGCCTTGGTGTGACAGACTCTAGAGAAATTTCAACGAGAAGAGGGTCTGAAAGCCCAGTGTGAGGTCAGTTTAGCATCACTAACTACTCTTTCTGCTATGCTAAGGAATAACTGTTCAGGATTTGCTGATGGTCTGCTCAGCATAAAAAGGGAAAACTGCAGGAAAAATCAAGGTGGAGAAAGAGGCACTAAAGTTGTCAGAGTAGAGGATAAAGAGGTGGTAATTAGAAGGCCTCACATTGCCCATCTTGTCTACTCTTTCAGTGTTCACAAGTCGGCTGACATGGGGTGTGAAGAAGAGTGATTTTGGCTTCCATGATTTTCTTGGGTTTTATGACAAAGAATGAAATAAGGGAGGAGGTTTATGTTAGGTTCAAGATAGTCCTCATTGCTTATGGCACTAGCTTAGCCAATGTCTCTTTTGGGGATGGAGAAAAGGTGAAAAGCTAGAGCCTGGATAAATGTTGAATTGGAGCAAACATCAGGAGGTGTAATTTCAGAAGGTGCTTGGGTGGGTCACTGGAGAAATCCTGAGTGATCTTTCAAGGTTCCATTTCTTTTCCTAATAGCCATGGGAAGTCCACAGGTGGAAAGACAGTATGGGAAGGGTAGAGTGAAAGAAAATGTTAACACTATTGAAAGGAACAGGGTGGGCTGATCTTGAATGTCTTTTGAATGTCTTTTGGGGTCTTGACAAGAAATGCTTTCTCATAGGTACTGTGGGGAGTATTGTCTTCAGAGAGACATGGAGGTTAGTAGATGTTGTTCCATCCAGAAGACCCTGCTGACAAGCCCAGCTCCGTTAGCTAGATTGTGAGTCCTAACTCAAACATCTGCACCGTGGCTGAGCTGGCTGCTGACGAACATGGGGGATGTGGTTAAAAGCAAAAATTCTAAGAAGCAACCCCCTGAAGTCTTGATTCAGAAATTCGTGGATGGGGGCTGAAACCAATATTTAAAAAAAGCTGTCCTGGTGAATTTGATGTGCAGTTGGAGTTGAAAACTTCTGTGGCTGGGGTCATTGTTCAGAGTCAGGGTCCTCACCTTCTAGAAGTTTTTGATGTAAAACAGATAGCATCGACTTAACATCTGCAGTGCTCTCAGACCACTATAAATAATGGCAGTAAATGTTGAACAAATATGTAAGATTTATATACACATGGAGTAGAACTCAAAGAAAAATATATTTGTGTTATTAGAATGTCACAATCATTCTAGACAATGACAAAATATGTAGGTATTTAATTGAAACAAGCTTTTGCTTTTAGTCTACTCAAGGTGATCCCTTTCCCCACTACCATCTTCTTCGTTTGCTTTATTTTCAAAGCTGTTTCTTTCAAAGCAGTTTCTGTGGTACAGAGGCATAAGCCCTGTGCAGCAGGTCAGGGCTTCTTGGGGGGAAGAACTTCGGAATCCTGTGTGAATGGGATTTTGCAGGTTGTGTATGTGTGTATACGTGTGTGTGTGTCTGCATGCACTCACACTTATGGGACATATAATGAGTTTCTAGAAGTTTAACTAAAATGCCCTTATACCCAGCATGTAATTTAAAAAATACAAGTCAAATAAATGGGCTGCCATCCATATGTAGACAGAATGCAGGACGTAGCGAGGGAATGAGATTGACAGCATGGGCAATGGCAGTGAGGAAGCCAACAAAAGAATGGAAAAGGGGGTCCCTCAGTCATGTCCTCCTCCTGGGGAGGGGTGGAGTGGTCTATTCCAAAAGGCAAGGAGTAGGGAGCCCCAGGAGCCTCTCTGGCTTCTGTGGATTCCTATAGAGAAAGCCGATTTTGTCAGCTTCTCAGACAGGTTAGCAAGTCAACAGAGCAGCTGCCCCAAAGCTGTAGACGGTCTTTGCTGCACAACAGTCGTTTGCTCGATAAACAGAACCAACCCCTGGAGGGTGTTGAAAGAGAGGGGAGTGGTCAATGCCTTGGGCTGACAGCACACTCAGAAGAGCTAAGAAAACAAGGGCAGAAACTCTAAAAATCTTTTAAGTTTTGTTTACTCTGGCAAAAAAGAGTTGAGAGTATAGGAATTAACCGAACCGAGTCTGATGAATAGATATAGCTGACCTGGCAAAATCTGGCTCGCAACCCACTTATCCTTAACAGAAGGCTACGTAGTCTTCATTTTCCTTCCTCATCCCCCCAACCCCCAACACACAGGCACACACACACACACGCACACACACAGACAAACACACACACAGACACACACACACACAGAGTACACATTCTTTTTCTGCCTGTGAGACCCCATTTTACTTTACTTTCTCATCTGATTCATTTGTCTTCCAGCTCAGGGAACTATATACATTGATTTTCATTGTTCCCCAATTATTTCATGCAGGAGAATCTGATCTTTTTGAAGAACCAGTGTTGTCTGTTATGTTGCTGCTTCCTTTGTTTTTCTTCTCTCCCTTCCTCCCTTAAACCAAGCTGCTTTTCCAAGGTCTTTCCTTCCTCCCTGTCTCCCTTCCTTCCTTCCACCCAAGGTCTGCCTAGCTAGGGCTGGGCCTATGTTGAGCCTTCATTCACTGTTTCATTTATTCACTAAACTATCTTTATCAAGCTCTTACTAGGTGCCAATCACGAGGCTGTGCTCTGAAGATAGAGATCAAAGCCATGATCTCAGTTTTCAGGTTGTTCACAGTCCAGCAGAAATGTCTGGTTCTAGGCAATCAAATTATATATACGCAATCTGTTGAATGTCATTGAATCTCCAGTGCTGAGATCTACAACTTTAGAAACAAGTACATAGGCGTTTGAAAGCAGATTTTAAAACCACTAAACGGACCAAAATGACGAAGCCAGTGAAACAGTCAAATGATGGAGCCGATCAAACATAGTTAGTGTGTCCCTGTTCAGCTCTCCAAAGCATTTTAACAAGGCACCCTGATGTCAGAAGGACTCATTCCCAAAGAGACTGGGACAGGTTTCCTGCACTCCCACGGTGGCTCAGGTGAGTGAAGGCAGGTGAAGCAAACCTGCCCACTCAGAATAAGCCATGTGTGGGTCTTTGGTGAAAATTCCCTGTAACTGTCCTTGGGGTTGACATACCTTCCTAATGAAGAGAACTTTTCCTGGACTGCCCAGTCTTTCTCCGAGTCCTCTGATTTTTGAGAATAATTTTCTCCCTCATGGTTTAGAAAAGAAGTAGAGTGAGGGAAAAAATCAAAGGAAACAGGAGAAATAAAAGGAAATGTCAGTTTAACAATCCCTCAATAACAAGAATGTACAAAATCATCAGGAGAAATAGACTTGATTAAAAATAAGGGCTGGGCATTTGGAAAAGGTAGCTCTTCATTTGAAGCAAAGTTCTTGTTTAATGTGGAGAAGCTCAGATGAAACTTGGTGTGAGTGAAAGTAGATTGCTTTGGAGTAAATTGTTTAATTTGATCTGGGGATGGAATGTACCTTGTACACCTCCTTTTTCAAGGAACTGACATATTTACAGCTTGTGATTTATTTACTTAAGATGAGGACAAAACAGATCTTGGCATTTCCAGAATTTCAAGGATGACAAAATTCCCTCGTTCACCCCCACAATCACACACACACATTCTCTCTCTCTCTCTCTCTCTCTCTCTCTCTCTCTCTCTCC
>NW_007729829.1:153689-171912 GCF_000696425.1 Galeopterus variegatus | reverse complement strand
CTCTCTCTCTCTCTCTCTCTCACACACACACACACACACACACACACACACACACACACACAATCATCATTGAAAATATGTTCCATACAGGCAGGGAATCTTGCACCAAGCCCCAGCAATTTAGATTCCTTTGTAGCCATTTGACTATTATTGTATGAAGATGACTGGCTATGGGATGAAATTATCTGGTTGAATATTGTCTGAAAAAATGGCAAAGGTTTGAAACACAATGCTTTCGCTTGGTGTACAGTGAGTCCTGTTCTTCTCAGATAAGAACATATATTTTGTGGAACTTATTTTTTAGATCCCTCTCATGGTAGAGGGAGAGGAGCCTCTGGGCTCATTACCAAGAACAGTGGATTTGAGATTTTGAGACCTTGGAAACACATTGGACACAGCTGTGACTATTAAATGGGATTTGTGGGACTTATCTCTCAAAATAGGGAAAAAGTTAGTAGTAGTTCTAGGAGATTGGGCCTATAGACATTTTGCAGGTTATGGGCAATATAGTCTGAGGAATTCTGAATGTCTTTCCAGTCTATGAATTGTTTTTATGTAGAGGATTTTGTTGGGTTATTTCCTGCTTACTAGGAAACCTTCCTGCTTTCCTCAAAGGGAAGAAATAGGCTTATATGGTAGCCAGAAGATTCAAGTTAGAAACAAGAAAAAATATCCTGACTCTATGCATAAGACAGGGATAAATGCACTAGATGCATTTTTCTACTCTGGTAGAAATCTTTTCTTGATTTTGGGTACCTTCATGTCTATTTTATGCAGGTTAATTCTACTAGATCATGATGTCTTCTGAAATCTTGTTGCATTATGTCCAATAAATTGGCCTTTGCCTTGAACTTTAAAATCTATCTCATAAACATTGGCATGCCTACATCATGCCAGGCCACCGAAGTAGGGTTAGATAAGACTGCAGATCTCCTTAGGTGAATCAAATTGATGACTGGCCAATAAGGGTCGTGAAGCTCAAAGTATGGAGCTGCTCTGCCCTGTGTCCTAACAGCATACAGCAGTGGGCTTGATCCAGAGGAAGAGCAAGAATGTTCTCAAGGATGAAAGGGTGTCTAGAGAGTGTTTGTTCTGAAATGCTTAATTAAGTTGATCATCCGCATCATCATGATCATGGTCATGGTCACTATTACTGTGTTTCATTTGAGCCTCAATCCCAGCCTCCCAAGATGGTGGCATGCTTTCTATGGGAAGGGAAATTCAGGAGGACTCACCATCTCTAGAGAATTCAATTGAGTAAGTCAGTTTTGCCACTTTTCCTAAGGGTGACAGGGGTTGTGAAGTCACCTGGGCAGCCTAATTAGTAGTAAGACTCTTTAAGATACATGTTCTCCCATCACGAAGCCATTAAAGTGAGCCAGGGAAAACAAAGGAAGAGAACATTATCAATTTTTTCCCTTGCCTCTATTGGGGGGGGGGGTCTCCTTGGATTTTGTTGTCATGATAGGGCATAGTGTCAAGTGTGTGTGTGTGTGTGTGTGTGTGTGTGTGTTATGAGAGAAAGAGAAAGAGTATTAGTGCCATGTTTGATCTCTCAAAGATAACTATCCTTCTAATTGTAAATCCTAAAGGAATGGGATTGGGGTTTTTCCCCCAAATATTCCAGTTTTCCTTAATGGTGGGCCTGCCATTCCAGAATCTGCCTGAGCATTTTTAGATTGTAAGATGAAATACATTTTATACTACCAGCTTCCTGGTCATTCCAGGCAAATATTTTCTTTGGTTTTTCTCAACTTCTTTTCTTTCCAGAGCAGAAGGGCCTGTATCAGGCCATTTCTATTGCTTAGAGCAAAATACTTGGAACTGGGTAATTTATAAAGAAAACAAAGTTTATTGCTTGTGGTTTTGGAGGCTGGAAAGTCCAAAGTCCAGGGAACACATTTGGTGAAGGCCTTGGTGGTGGTGACTGTGACCCGGGAGTCTCACATTGCAGGAAGAAAGAAAGGCAGAGCAGAGAGAAAGAGACTCATGTGCTCTCCTTTTAAAGCCCTCAGAACCACGCCCCTCAAATAGGATTTCCCACCCTCGACATTTACAGTGGGGGCCAAATTTCCAATACCTGGAACTATGAGGGACACAATTTAAGCTTCAATGAGTTGGGGGAGACATTCAATCTACAGCAAGGACCCTTGGTGAGCAAGTCTCCATTTCCCTGGCCCAGATGAGGAGGTGACACTGGAAAGTGGGGGTGAGAGTGGGGTGGGGGAGAGGCTAGCAGGGACCCAGTGCTTCCAAAGCCTCTGCTACTCAGGTGTAGGGAGGGGTTGCTGCTGGGCAGGAGACTTTAACCCTCTCCCCCCCTTTTTCCCTCCTCTCCAGCTCCATGCCATTGAGCCCACTTGGGAATCCTGCCCCAGCCTCAATTCTGAGAGGCACAAGTGGATCTAAAGAAAAGTGGGTGAAGCTTTGTAGGGAAAGCATTTCTTTTAGTGGCCCCAGTGGGCTCCCTATTCTCTCAGTAAGGCTTAATGAACCAGAAAATGCCATTCTGTATTCAAGGGATCTTAGGGATCATGACTACAGGACCTAATGACTAGTGACCAGTGGCAATGTGTAAACCAAGGCCTAAGGACTGAAAGTGGCTTACCGAAGGTCACTTTGGTTGCTGGTGACTGAAGCAAGACATCCTGCATCCCAGCCCAGGGCTGCTTCTCCTGCACTATGAGGCTGTGCTCTTCTGGAGGGTCCTCTCTGGACATATTGGGGTGGGGTCATTCTGGCTACTGGTCTTAATTCTGACCCAGAGAACTTTCATCCCACCTTTCTCAGCAAGATCCTTAAACTCACTCTCTTACAAAGCTTCAGACATCTGCTCACCCACCCCGAAACTCAAAAAAGAGAAAAGAAATCTGTGTGACCCATGGAAAATTTCACTACAGACAAAGCCATTTCCAACCCCTCCCTGCTTGGTTTCATCAGTAATCTTGAAATCAGTTTTCTTTGGCCTATCCTCTGTAGGGTTTTCACAACTTTGGAGGGGCCCTGACCCTCTGCAGTCCTGCTGGGTCACCATAACTCAGTCAGATTTTGAACTTTGCTACTGTTCCTTAAAATCATTTTTCTAAGAGTTTGCTGTATCAGCTTGCTATATCTTGCATTCAATTAGTTTTTGGCTCTGTTTTTTTTTTTTCATATTAGAGTTTGAATTTGCTAACATATCTGTTGGTTTAATCTGTCACCAACTTGATATAAATTGGTGTTGGGGCTTAAACAGGGCCTGACCTCAGGTAAGATTGTAAAACTGTTGAAATGTGTCTCTGGCATCCAACCACCCTCTCCAGTCTCCTCCTACCTCATGCCCCTTCTTCTCTGAGTTTGCCCTGTATTCACTGTTTTTCTTGGACAGTATATGACGAACATAATAATTTTATCTGATTAACCAATTCCACTTGTAAAACAACAGCATTTCTAAGAGATAATTTTAGGATTCTTTCAACCCCATCTCTCTTCAGTTTGTGCCAGAAGTTAGTGGTCTCTAAATTTGGCTGATCATAGAATACCTGGATATTTTTGTTCCCGATATAGGAACACAGGCCTCACCTCAGAACAAAAGAACAGAATCCTTGGGGCCTGGGAATTGGTATTTTTTTAATAAACTCTCCAGGGAAGTTTGATAGTTAGCCACTGAGCTCCAGTTGGAAGGTTCTTTCCAACCCTGAGATTCTGTGATCCTACGATTTTATCTTCATTAAAGCCTTGAGAGGAATCATCATTGTAATAATAACAGGTAACACAGTAAACACTCGTTAGATACTAAGTTCAGAGTTAAGCACTTCGTATAAATGGTCTCAGGGGTAAGGCCATTCTTAATCCCTCTTCAACAACAGAGAAATTTAAGACTCATATTGATCAAGGTCAGCTGGTAAAGAACCAACTAGAATGTCTTAATATTTCTGTAACTACCAGAGAGGAAAACATTCTCCACTCTGGGTTCTCAGGTACTTTGGTTGGGGGTGGGGGGCGGTGTTAGTTGAGGTGGTATCAGGTCATTGGACCTGCAACCCAGCTGTGAAATCATCAAGGACAGGGCATGTGTCTTATTCATTGCCCTCTTCCTTCCCCCCAGCATTCCCCAAAAATCATGCCTGGCAAAGAGAAGGCCCTCAGTGAATGTTAGTTGAATTAGAATTATGTGTGTAGGGCTGAGCCCGTGGTGCACTCGGGAGAGTGCGGCGCTGGGAGCGCGGTGGCGCTCCCGCCGCGGGTTCGGATCCTATATAGGGATGACCGGTGTGTTCACAGCGCTCACTGGCTGAGCACGGTGTGGCTGGTCTCAAAAAAAGGACCAAAAAAAAAAAAAAAAAAAAAAAGAATTATGTGTGTAACCCAGGTCTTCTGACTTTTAGCGTGGGGCATTTCTGTTATCTGGGACTCAATGGCATAGGATGCAAAGGCATAAATTGAGAACAGGGTTCAACTTGTTATGTGGTGAGTAGATATTTGGGATTTTAAAGATCAAAATCATGCCAATTACAAAAACAGTGATCTCTAATGATAAAATTTTGGGTAGCTGGACAACTAGACCAGTTTTGGAAAGGTGTAGGTTGTAGACCCATATATATATATGGCAACTTGACTGTCAACAAAGGCACCAATGCAGTTAAATGGGGAAAGGAAGGTCTTTTCAGTGAGTGGTTCTGCAGCAACTGAATATCTGTATGTGTGGTAAAAGAGAAACTCTTGGCCCTTGCCTTACCCAATACATACAAATTAGTTTGAAATAGGTTATAGACTTGAACGTAGAAGCTAAAACAATAAAATTTCTAGTAGAAAACATAGGTGAATCCACTAAACCTCAGTGTGGGCAAATATTTCTTAGATAGGCCACAAAGTTACTAACTACAAAAAGAAAATGTGTTAAGTCGGATTTCATTAAAATTAAAAACAAATAAATTTTGTTCACCATGAGATACAATTAAGAAAGTGAAAAGGCCATTCATAGTATGGGGGAAAATATTTGCCAAAAGACTGGTGTCAAGAATATACAAAGAACTCTTACAACTTAGTTATAAAAAATGAACAATCCAGTTAAAATAAGAAACACAAGATTGAACAGGAAATTCACAGAGATATCCAAATGGCTAATAAGGTGCTTAATATTATTAGTTGCAGGGAAATGCAAATTAAACTAATAGGGATATTATTGTACACACATTAGGGTGACTGACATTGAAATAACTGACAATACAAAGTGTTGGCGAGGGTGTGGAGCATCTGGAACTCTCCTACGCTTCTGGTGGGAGTGTAAAATGCTGTAGCCAGTTGGGAAAACTGTTTGGCATTTTCTAATAAATATCAACATATGCTTACCCCATGGCCCAACAATTTTACTTCTAGACATATACCCAAAAGAAATAAAAATATATGCCTAAGAAAGATTTGCCCAAGAAAGCAGGTTTATTAGTAAAAGCCCCAAAATAGAAACAACCCAAAAGTCTATCAACAGGAGATCAGATAAACAAGTTATAGTATATTAATAACATGAAGTACTATTCAACAATAAAAAAATCACTGATTAGACAAGATAGATGATTCTCAGTAACAGTATGCTGAATGAAACACACTAGTCATAAAGATCATATTGGATGATTCTTGTTTATACAGAGTTTGAGAGAAGGCAAATTTAATCTATCATGATAAACATCAGAAATGTGATTATCTCAGAGACGGAGCAAGGATACTATTAACTGGGCAGGATCATGTATGAACTATTCCAGTTATCTACTGCTATATGACAAACTACCCTGAAACTTACTGGCTAAAACACCAACCAGCTCATTCTATCCCTCAGTTTTGTGAGTCAGGAATTTAGGCAGGGCTTGCTTGAGTAATTCTTCTTTTTCCATGTGTCATTGATGGATAGGTTGGTCTTGAGGGTCTGAGAAGGCTTTCCTCACGTGTGACATCTTGGCAGGGCTGGTTGGAAGTCTAGACTCAGCTGGGACTCTTACTGGAGTGCCCACATTGGCCTTTTCAACATGGTGACTTCAAGTAGTCAGATTTCTTACTTGGTGCTCAGGGCACCAAGAGTGAGTGTTTCAGAGAATAAGGCAGAAACCACATGACCCTTACTGGTCTAGCATGTAAGTCACACAGTGTTATTCCTGCTGGATTCTGTTGGTGAAGGCAGTGACAGTTCTGCTCAGATTCAGAAAGAGGGGACATAGACTCCACCTCTCAATGGAAGGAGTGTCAAAGACTTTGCAGCCATGATTTAAAACTATCCTAGGAACTTTCTGGGGCTGATGGAAATACTCAATATTTTGATTTGGGTGGTGATTACATGAGTATATACAAAATTATTGAGCTGCATACTTAAGATTTGGGCAATATTTTGTAAATTATATTGCAATTTAAAAAGTCTACAGAGTGTGTATCATACATTACTGTCATTGTTTTCACAACAATCCTATGAGCCGGTAATTATTAACTCATTTTATAGGTATTTCACTTTACTTAGTAACTTGGCTGATATCAGACAGAACCAGGGTTCAAACTCAGGTTTGTCTGACCCCAGAATGTCTTCTCTTTCCACTAGCATCATGTGACAGGGACAAAACGGTTCCTTCATTCATTCATTCACTCATTCCTCAATTAATATCTACTGAGAATCCACCGTACGTTGGGTACTGGGCTAAGAACTAGGGATGAAGAGAAGAATAGCACATGTCCTTGCCTTCAAGGGACCGTGGAGGGACCTACAGGAGGAGACAGATCCATATATAAATGTCTGTTCTACAGTGTGATAGTATTATATTATGTTGAACATATTTTCTGAACTCTTAAATCAGGACCACATGAAATGAGTGGTACCCAGGAGCACAAGGGACGGAATATTTGAAATCAGAACGTGTTCCACAGAACATATGGTCACAATAGACCAGCACATTTACAAAGCTCTAATTGGGCCCAAGAAGGAGGATAGAACCATTGCTGGAAGAGCGTGGGATCCTTGCTCAGGGCCTTCTAAGTGCCCAGCACTGTGCTGAGAGCTTTACCTTCATTCTCTCTCCTAGTCCTGACAACCTCCTCCCCACCGCCATGAGTGTATTTGCCTCATTTTGCATTTGAGGAAATGGAAACTAGGTGAGATTAAGGAGTTTTCCTGGGTTATGTTGCCAGTCGTAGCAGAGTTTGGATTTGATCTTTATTTTGGGGGAGGGCTTGAAAGGCCTTTGATCTCCTCACTTCTCTTGACTCTTGGTGACCCCTTGAGGGCTAATTGTGTACTGTGCTCTTGTTTCTTTTTATGCTCCCAAGACTCAGCTTAATTCCGTGGTGTACTGGGGTGGTTTGTACTGGTTTCACAAGAGCAGATTGTTAAATTTCTTCCTAACTCTGAGCTCAACGATAGTCATGTTGGTAACTTAAAATTGGCTAGTGGGAATGTACACACCATGGAAATGTACAAATGCTGCACATCAGGTTTTTTTGGGGGGTGGGGGATGGGAGAGACCAACTTTTCCAACTGCTTTATTTCCCCAGAACTAGACCCTGAAGGGCTACACTTAGTTATATCTGTAACAGTTTGACTCTGCATTTCAGAAATCTGCTTTATCCAGGTAAACTCTTGCATGTAAATTTAATTTGCTTAGATTTTATTCTCTTAACTTTTTGTGTGTTTTTTGTTTTGCTTTTGGGTTTGAATTTGATTTGATGTGATCCTTTACTTTCTTATTCCTTCTGCTGTTTGTCATTTTAATCATCATTGGGATTAATTTGGCCCAGCTTTGAGCTGCCACAACCTTTCCCTTTGACTTTGTTACCGGACCCCCCAGGTGAACTGCTACCTTCACCCCCGACTCAGACTTGTGACCATACACGGCCATCTGCTCCGAGACCTCCGTCTCTGTTATTGTCATCCAGCATCCATCTTTCAAGCCTTTTTTCTTTTCTGGCATTCACTGGCTGATGGAATTCAGCTAGCTTTGACTAACAGGTGTTGATGTGTTGATCTCTTGAAAACAATCTATTTTTCTTTGGCAGCTCCCCAGTGCACCTCACCATTGTCCCTGCCCAGCCTGAGATAGGAGGGCCTCAGCTGGAGACTATGGAGTGTCTGGGGCTCCATCAATCAGCAGGAGGTCTGGAGGGCCTGCGGCTTTGTGCTGGCCTGGGTTTACAGAGAAAGGCTGCTGGCCCAGCTGTGGGGCCAGGGTGTACTCTGGGTTATTTCTTCCAGGAGTGGATGGGGGGTTGATTTTCTAGTTTTTCTGGTCACATGGATGGATTTAACTGCATCTATCTTCTGCTTAGACTCTCCTTGTACGTCAGTAAAGGTACCTGGGAGACAGCTATTAAGTGTGAGCAAGCCAGCTCATCCATGAACAAACCCATGATCCTGGCAGCCCCATCTTGCCCTTCCACCTCATTTATTGAGTGTATACTGAACGCCAAGTGCTTCAACAGCATTGTCTCATTTAATTCTGACAACAACTCAGATGAGGAAGATAAGCCTCAGAGAGATTAAATTGCAACTCATGGTCACATTGCAATTAAACATGAGTCAGAATTTGAACTCAGGATTGCCTGTTTCCAGTCAGCATAACCTCCTAGCCTCTCTGCTATGCTGTTCTGGCTCTCTTCAGTTAAAAACACCTATCTATGTGCCAGACTCAGGGCTGGAAACAGGGATGTATGAGACACAATTTCTGCCTTTGAGGAGTTCTCAATTTAGTGGGAAAGACAGACAGTCTTGAACACAATTTTAATCAAGGCATTAGTAAGAGTTCAGAGAATTGAAGTGGAATCAAGGAGGGCATGGTCTCCTGTGTTGGGGGTGGAGTGAACCTGGAATGCTTCCTGGAGGGGGGGGGGGGCATCTGAGCCGGTCTGGGGAGTGCAGGACCTACTCCCTCTCACTGAGTACAGACTTTATCTTTGCAGAGACAGGGAAAGCAGATAAACCATCCTTTACCTCAAGGTACTTAACGATCTAATGGGAGATAGAATCAATGCTAGTGAAATGTCTTAAAGATTGTTACCTCTAAAGCCTAGAAACCTGCACACCTCTATGTAAAAGAATGACTAGAATACCTGCACTGGGACGAGGGTGGGAGTGGGCAGCCCCAGCAGGATGTCAGAGAAGGGTCTGCAGAGAATTAGGAGACGAGGTTTAAGATGCAGAACTGTCCTGGCCACCCACTGGCTTTGTGACCTTGGGCAAGTTGTTTCTTTTCTCTGGAACTCAGTTTTTCAATTTGTAAAATGGAAAGTTGAGCCAGAATGATCTTATAGTGGCTTCTAACATCTGGGGCACTAAAAGACTGTGTATTCTCTCTGAGTTGAAATCTAGGGGGAGATTCTGGCCAGAGATTCTGGTTCTCCTCTTGGGTGGTAGGGTGGACTATGCTCTTTCCTCTATCAAACTGGCTGCTTCTGTGTTGTTCACCCAGAGACCAAGGCTTCTAAATGTCCCAACTCCCCATTCAGGAGACACAATGCCAAACCTGACCTTTGACCTCACATGCTGTCCTGGAATGTAGTTTTGTTCCCCTCCCCAACCTCATACCTGAGGTTCAGTGAAGCACAGCTGGAATCTGAACACTGGCGAGAAGACAGTCAGCCACCAGGTGTGTGCCCTTTTTTGCATCATCCTGTCTTCTCAGTTTTGGGACTGTGTTGAGGCTGTGGGCTTCATCTGAGTCCTGCTCCCTCTGTGAAAATATCTCTGGTGTCTGAGGCCTGCAGTTCTCTCTTGTCCCCAAATGTCTATGCTACTTACTCTTTGTCCAAACACATATATTGGAACATTAATATTTAGTTTAGGTCCGGTCACCTACTAGCTTTGAGATCTTGGGTGAGCCACATCATCTCTCTGGCCCTTGACATTTTTATTTTTGGAAGTTTTAAAAAATTTTTAATTTATCAATATACAATATAGTTGATTTTTATGTTGCTTTACCAATTCCTCCTTCCCCACCATTCTTCCCCCACCATCAACATCATATCTGTTCACCTGTCTTAACAAGTTCAAGGAATTGTTGTGATTGCTGTGTCTTCTTCCCGCCTCACCCCCCATTTATTTGTTTATATATATATATATTTTTTTATTAGCTTCCACAGAAAAGTGAGAACATGTGGTATTTCTCTTTCTGTGCCTGTCTTATTTCACTTAAAACAATTTTCTCTTAAGTCCATCCATGTTGCTGCAAATGGTAGTATTTCATTGTTTTTATAGAAGAGTAGTATTCGACTGTGTAGATATACCACATTTTCCTTATCCACTCATTCGATGATGCTGGCTCTCGACTTTAAAAGGAAGGTGTTGAACTAGAGCAGCAATAGGCAAACTATGGCTCTCAGGCCAAATCTGGCCCATTGTCTGCTTTTGTAAATAAAGTTTTATTAGAACTCAGTCTGCCATTTACCTATCGTCTCTGGTGGCTTTCATGCAACATGGCAGAGTTGAGTATTTGCAACAGATGCTGTATAGCCTTCAAAAGCGAAAGTATTTTCTATCTGTCCCTTTACAGAAAAAGTTTGCTAATCCCTGGACTAGATTATTGCTAAGCTTCCTTCCGGTTTTGACTTTCCTATGGTTTTAAAAGGAGATGAATCACATTCTTTTACCCGACATATACATTCAGAGTCTACTAGAAGCCTGTGTGTAAAAAGTTTGGGGATGGGCATCCTTCATGACACCTAAATTCTGCTTGGCCATAGTTATTGCATTATGCCCTGACATCGCATGTTCCCTCTGCCTGGAATGCCTTTCTCACTCATGACTAATTTCAACCCATTCTTTAGGATTCTCCAGGAATCTCCGAAAAACCCTTCAGGCCAGTCTAAGTGCTTACTATTCTCTGTACTTCTACAGAACCACATGTCCCATTTTTCTTGATGCTGCTGATACTTACCTCATTGTATTGAAAACAGCTGTTTAGTCTTTCCTTCCTCCCTTCCTTTATTATTAATTATATGCCAGGCACTTTGCTAGGCCCAGGGACTCAGAGTCAATAAATCACGGCCCCAGAGGCTCTCGGGGTGTAGAACAGAGAATGTTTGATCTCCCTTCTACCAGATATGGCAAACACCATCACTAACATTTCCTCCAAATTACTCAAGGTAGTTGGATTTTCCCCTTTCTTCTGGCCCATGTTGCCACTGAGCCTGAACTAGCCAGCAGGTGGACAGTAATGGGGGGGGGGGACTGTCTTATTCTCAGACCAAATGTCACCTTGCCCTGGATCTCACACCTAAGCAAGCCCTACACTGGCTGTTCTCCTCCCGTGTCCCTTCTCGGGGGTGACACCAAGGGATGTGCCTCCCTGGAGTCTGTGGTTTGTACCCACTTCTAGACCATATTCTTGGTACCCGATCCCCTGAAATTCCCTGTCCAAATGGCCCTGAGCCTTCCCTGGGTCTGTCCTCCCAGGGGTGGACTGTATTGTGAGTGTGCACATCCCTAGGCCCCAAGGGTAGCCAAGGAGGGGCAATTTGTGGGGCCCAGGGGTTGTGGACAAACCTTGGGCAAGCAGCCCAGGTGACTACATGTGTATGTGTAGGTCTCCTTGTTGTACAGGAAGGAACTGGGGGAGGGGAGAGAAGAGAGACATGACATTGGCCACCAGCAGCTGGGGACCTGGCATCGATGTATACTCCTAAATTCAAACCTGGCCTTTGAGATCATTAGAAAGGTTTCTTTCTTTTTTAAAAAGAATTTTAGAGGAGTTGCAAAAATAGTACACAGAAGTCTTTATATCTTTTACTCAGCTTCCCCAAATTTTAACATCTTACACAATCATGGTATCATTAACAAAATAAATTAACACTGGTACAAGACTATTAATTAAATGACAGACTGAAAACTAGGAACGAAAGACAGAAAGGCCCTTAGCTCAGAGAGGGTGACTGGCCCTTCCAACACTAGAACTGGGGTCCTGGAGTTTGGGATTTTCAGACACACAGTGGGAGGCTCCTGTCAGTGTACCCACCATCCTGGGAAGCCAGAGGCCTCGGGGGGCCTAGAGGTCACACAGGGGCCTGACATTAGCTTAGTGACATCCCGTCTCCCTCAGCTCTCTGATTCCACCATTTACTATCTAATGAGAGAGAAAACAGTGCCTCTAGGTCTTAGATACATTCCAGGAAAAGCCCCTGAGGTCCAGGAATCAGGGAACTATGAGTATTAGGTTATATTAGATTTTAGAATATTAGATGATATAAGACAACACAGGTGTTTGGAGAAGCCACACATGCATGCACATGTAAATATGTGCACGTGTACATGCATGCATATGTACATACACACATACATACAGGCAAGGTCTCGGTCTCATCTTTTTCTCCTGAATTCCCTTGACCCTTTGCCTTGGTTACTGCCTATTGAGGAGTGCAGAACATTAGACTGGAGTCAGGCAGTCCTGGTCCTCTGCTGAGCTCAGTGACCTTGGGCAGAGAACTTCACCCTTTGACCTCCTGCCTGACACGTGAGAGGAGACTGGTCTCTAAGGTCTTTAAGCTCTTTCTCCTCTCCCTTTTGCATTCTTCTCTGCTTGTGACTTTTATTCTACTCGCCCTTCCTCATTCTCACCTTCTGCTCATTTCCCCATCCTTTTTGTGGTCATTTTTCTGCTCTTCTCGAACTTTCCCCTTCTTTCCTCTGTGCCGTGTCTCCACTCCTTCCCATCGCTCCTCTTGCCTGTTAGTTCCTCTCTTCCCCGCCTGCCTCTCTCCTACTTCCCTTCCTCTTTTTCTGCTCCCTCTCTCTTTCTCTTCCTTATCTTCCCCACATTTCCCTTTCCTACATTTCAGTATAATCTTTTATACACTGGACCTTTATGGCCCACCAAATGCTGTGGCAATTATTTCTAATGAGAAGGAAAAAAAGGGAATTAAATCATAGCATTCATTGGCAGTGGGCAATTTGTTTCAATCATAGAAAAATGTCCCGGCTTCCTTGAATATTGAAACATTGATGAAGAACAGATTTGCTCTGGCAGTGCAAATTCCCCTCTGTTTAAGTTTGGCAGAGGGACTGCCTTGCTTGATATTATTATAGGCATTTTGATGCATTCCCTCCTTAGCAAAGTTGGAATGTGTTTCCACCAACCCCTGTACTGATGTAAAACTATTTTATTTGTAACGAGGGTGTATTAAAATATATATACATTTCCACTGATTTCTGGCTCTTGGGAGGCTGGGATCTGATGACGTCCAGGCAGGAAGGCCTGGGTTTTTCCACCCTCTCTCCGTGGGGAAAGTGCTGGAATTTAGACGCTCCCCTTGTCCCCACCTCCTTGTGAGACTTCACTGATTTTAATAAACGTTTTCCTTTCTTTGGTTTTCTCAGTGGCACAGAACCAGATTGATGTCAGTTGGATGGAGTCTTCCAAAGGTCACCTTCTTTATCTTGAACACATTGACAAGTGGCCTTAATTGGACAGGGTCTGAGTGAGCTGTTAGGAATGATATAAAGAAAAGAGAAGTTGTACATACAAAAGAATCACATAGACACAGAGATACCGCTATTTGATTGTACTTCTGTTCATGCTCAGGGGACACACAGGTGAATGGGTGAACAGAAGGGACATGGGCCAACCTGCGAGGCGGATACGGGGAGCTGAGATGGAGGCAGAGGCAGTTTGGTAGAGAGGAAGGAGCACTGGGATATTTGGGAAGGCCAGAAGCAATGACTAATGACAGAGAGCTTCTCTTTTTGGAAAGAACTTTAGCACCTTCTATCAGGGTTGATTCATCCTTTTGCTGTCCAGTCACTTTCCTCCCTAAACCCCCCACCCAAGCACACCCAGACGCAAGCTCTTTGGGTCAGAGCCTTGACAATTCAGAGACCTTAGAAATCACCTCATCTAGAGGTCCTAACCTGGAGCTGTTGAGAATGCCTTGAAATGAAAAACAAAATAGCAGATGTAGCCATTTGTGTGGGGTTTGAAGGGGAGACATAACTTTCCTCAAGGACATTTCTGAAGGATGCCATGATCCAAAACATCTTCAAACAATGGGTCTAGTTCAGTCTCTGCATTGAATATCTGGGGGAACTGAGGACCAGCAAGGTGATGTGGGTTAACTAAGGCTTTACAGGGAGTTATAGTAATTCTTTCCATTTACAAACAATGCAACAGGCCTGGGAATTTCTGGTGACACAGAGAGAGCAAAGCCAGCCTACAGCTGGTGTCCTGGCTCTCAGTCCAGAGGCTTCCTTTGTATTTCACCATCTTGCTTGCTATGCCATCATCACCTCCTATGTCTACTCATTCGTATCAGGTGACAGCAATGTCTATCTGTACCTGGCTTCCACTACCTACTGCTAAGAATTGACAGTCTTGGGAAGGTATGTGAATGGAGCCGGTTTTCCTAAGACTGGTGTTTACTGTGATCTTGTTTACGGTCAACATTCTAGTCTGCAAAGTAGTAGCCCAAACATGTAAAGTCTAGGGGCCTGATGAAGAGAAACTTTAAGACTTGTGTTCAATAATATATGTTGTAGTCCCCATCTAGCTCCACTTACGACACCTATAACTCATGCTTAATTTGCTCCAAAGTGGATTCGGACTCAAAATCAGTAGAAGAAGGGGCATGAGAGTCAAAAGGACTTGGCAACAATTTGGGTAAATATTTTTGGTTTTGTTACTTCTCACTACAGACTCTAAGCACAAGCTACTCCGATAGTTTCCATGCTATTTAACACTTTTGGTGCAAGCTGTACCTTTTTCTTGGAATATGGAAATGTCTCCTTATACTCTAAGATTTTCCCACAAAGTTGCCCACTCCATGAAGCCTTTTCTGACTCTCCTAGGCAGAGTTGGGGACTCCCTCTTTCCTGTCCATGTGCCTGGGACAGAGTTTATCACAGCACTCAGTGGATATTAGTGTAGATATCAATATCCTAGATGGATTGTGGAATCCTGGAGAATGGGGTCTGTATAGCACGCTTTAGGGCAGTGGTTCTCACTGGGGAGTTTTGCCCCCCTGAAGGTGGTGGTGATGGTGCTAATGGCATCCAGTGGGCAGAGTTCAGAGATGTTGCTAAACATCCTGCAATGCACAGGACAGCCCCCCCAGATGAAAGAATTACCAGGCCCAAGATGTTAATAGTGCCTGCTGCTAAGAAACCTGCCATACAGGATCAATGATCCCTGGCTAAATTCCTCAAATGGCTGGCACAGATGGGTCAAGGGTTAGTACAGCCTGAGAGGAGCACTGACTGTCTCTATCTCCTGTTGGACAAGACAGGGGTGTGCCCTTTGAGTACAGTGGCATAAAACAAGAATGAACATTTTAAAGTTTCAAACACTTGGTTTGTGTTCTAAGAACTTTTTGTGAATCTCTCAACCCCCAGAGAATGTGAAATCAAAGATTCCTTCCAACCCTAGTATTCTAGAATTCAGCACTCATCAAACAGGTCATGAGCAGGCAGGGGTAAGGGCTACCGGCTCTTTGTGTGGGAGACCTCATTTAGCAAGATCACAGCTTTTTGCAACTCCTCCCATGCTCTCAAAGGCACTAAATTTCTTTGAATAAAGAACTTTTTCTCCATTCAATAACTTGTTGCAAGATAAGAGACAGACCACAAGTGAAATTTTAGGCATATTCTACCTAATCAGCCATATTCTTGAGAGTATCATGGAAAAAAACACGTGGACAAACTATCCTTAAATAGTCAGCTAATACTAAGAACTTTTCTTTAGTTCATCCCAAGTCATCATTAGCAAAGCCGGCTGGTTGCAAGGCTAGGGCAGAGACAGTGCCAATATGCAGGTCCATTGGGGAGGAGGCTGGAGGTGGGATGCTGGGGAGAGGATGGGTGTGTGCATTCACAGGAAGGAAGAGCGGTAGAGGGAAGGAGGCATAAGAAGTGGCTGTTTGGTGGACAGGGGACACTAGACAAAGGCATGGGGCAGAAGAATGGAGTGGGGGTCCTTAAGGAGCTTGTAAAGTGGTTTAGAAAAGGCAATGGGTGCAAATAAAAAGCAAATCAACTGTGCAAACAATACATGAGGGCCTGGTAAATGGCAAATAAGTGATTGCAGTGATCGGGGGTGGAGGGGAAAGAGAATCTCAGGGCAATGGCAAGGTAGATGTCAGCCCTTCTGGAATGATGGGTATGATTTCAATGGGAAGGGTGGCCTCAGATAAAGGCTTCAGGCTTAGAAAGGTAGGGAGATGAAAAAGGAGGAGGTCATGGGGTAATGTTATAAAATATCCAGAGTTTGGACAGAGGCTTTGGATTTTGGAGTCAGGGAGGATGGGCTTAGCTAGGAGTCTTTTGGGAAATGTGGTGAATATGTTGCTGGAAAACCTCTTCCCCTCATTGTCTCAGGGCTGTGCCATTATCTTTCTCAAAGAGAGGCCTGCTTGAGACCAGGGCATATGGCTGCAGCTCCTCAGGGACCTGGCAGGTACATCTGCCACCGAGGAAAGTCCTTGGATGTGAACATTTAAGAACCCCCGAGGACGCTGCTGATGTCCAGTCTGTAGTCATTCCCCACCTAGGGGTGTGATCTGTCCACAGTCATTCCAGCCTTGTTCACAAGTCTTTCTCATCCCTTCAAGACAAAACCAATTAGATGATTTTGCTCCTCAAGAATGGTCTTATTAAAAAATAGCTTGCATTTATTGAGCACTTACTCTACACCAGATCGATAGCACAAGGGGCTTCAGTTGCATTATCTTATTTAATCTTAATGTAAACTCTTGAGATTGGTACTGTGTTAGGGTTCTCCAGAGAAACAGAGACAATAAGGATTTGTCTCACATGGTTATGGAACTGGCAAGATCTCCAGAGCCCATGTCCCAGTTGGAATCTGAAGGCCAGCGGGCTCCTATAGAATCAGAAAGAGCCAATGTCCCAGTTCAAAGACCATCAGGGAGGAGAATTTTCTCTTATTTGGGGTGGGGGGTGTCAGGCTATTGTTCTATTCAGGCCTTTAGCTGATTGGGCAAGGCCCACCCACATTATGGAAGGCAATCTACTTTACTCAATCTACTAATTAAAATGTTAACCTCATCCAAAATCATCCTCACAGAAACAGAATAACGTTCGGCCAAATATCTGGGCACCCCGTGGTCCAGTCAAGTTGACGCATAAGATTAAATATCACAGGTACTATGAGGATCAACATCCTTATTTTATAGATGAGGAAGGGAGGCATCGGTAGGTAAAGTCATGTGCCCAAGGTCACACAGGTGGCAAAACTAGGGTTTCAGCTTATGTAGCCACTGCCCGACCTTCCTAAGCTCTGGCCTTCACCATCTCCATCATGGGAGGAGGAATAGGCCACTGCTCATGATGTGATTTAGTGGATGAAGTGGACATCTCAGGCTTCTGAATATCTCTACCACCATGTTGTTAGATTCTTAGATTCTCCCCAGGAACTAAAATCTTTTGACAACACCACTAAGCATTTTGCCTATGATTTTTTGTTTCCTGGGGCAGAGGGTGTATGTGTCTTCCATCAGCTAGTCAATCAGCAAACTTAAGTCTGTCCGATTTATCTGGGACACTGCATCCTCACTGGGCTTGGGATGGAGTGCTCGATAAGTAAATTCTGCTGGAGCAAGCTTGGTTCCCTGAAGAAACTTTTTTCTCATATGTAGATCTGCTTTTCCATATTCTAGAGTAGCAGAATAAATTGTCTCTTTCTTACATAAAAGCTTTTCAAACACTTGAAAACAGGAACCATGTCCCCATGAGACTTTCCTTTGGGCTAAATAGTTCCAGTTCCTCCTAGAATTCTTTCTGTGATTTGGTGTATAGACCCTTTTATGGACTTGTCTTCTTGTGACTATAGTCTATGCCTTCCTTTTAAAATCCCAAATATTCTAGTTCTGGTCTAATCAATGCACTAGTAAAGCAGAAATATCACCTCCAATATTTTGAACATTAGGGATTTATTGATGTAGCCTGATTGCATTAAGTTTCTTAAGAGCAATGATTATGCTTCATATAAAATATAAAGTCCAAGAAGCAATTAAGAGTAATAATTTATTATTGTTTTGCATTGTGCCTGTAGTCAAATTATGTATCAAAATGCTATGCCTCGGGCCGGCCCGGTGGTGCACTGGATAGTGCGCCGCTTGGGAAGCGGGGCGGCGCTCCCGCCCGAGGGTTCGGATCCCACATACAGACCGGTTCCCGCTCACTGGCTGAGCGAGGCACGGGAGCAACACCGAGGCTTGCAATCCCGTTGCCGGTCCCCGGTCCGGTACGGGGGCAACACTGAGGGTTGCGATCCGTTGC
>NW_007729829.1:151256-152689 GCF_000696425.1 Galeopterus variegatus | reverse complement strand
AAAAAAAAAAAAAAAAAAAAAAAAAAAAAAAAAAAAAAAAAAAAAAATGCTATGCCTCTGCACTTGATTTTTTCATTTAAATTTCAGAATTTTATATTAATTCCTATCAATATACATCTTTGTTAATTGTCACTTATACAAGTATACACTTATGCAAAAAGTTTATAGAAAAATAGAATTAAGAGATAATGTGAATCATTCTATGAACTTTTTGAAGTACCCATGGATTTCAATTCGACTCTGCAAATCTCTCTGCTGATTTGTGGCTAAGCAGAAAAAAGGGAGGGGCATTGGAAAGACAGTCCTCTTAATTCACACCTCTGTCCAAAGTTGTTTTGCTGGGGGAGGAACGGGAACTGCAGGGAACTGAGCTATACTGAGGAATAGGGGATCATAGGCTTTGTAAAGGTGGGAGTAAGATCCAGGCCAATGCGCCGGAAGTGAGTTTCTAAAATGGAAAAAGAACACTTTGCTGCATTTTCCTCTTCCATTTTCACCTGTGCCAAGGATCTGAGAAGAAGGATGCATCCAGTTGCTAGGGACACTAAGATCTTGATGGAAAGACCTAGTGCAAAGAATCCAATTGCTATTCAAAGCTTTTGTATGTATCCTTTATGTTTCCTTTGGGGCTCAAGCTAATTTCTTTCAGACCTTTGGGCTCAGAAGCAATGGAAGATGTTGTTCTTGCCCTCACAGGGCAGCCTACAACTGGCTTGGGAAGAAGACTTGCGTGCGTGTGTCTAGCACAGCAGACTTGGCTAGGAACGAAGACGAATTTGTGCCTAGTGGCATGGAGTCGATCACAGCCTCAGGGGGTTTATGTAGAAGGGTGTAGGAGAAGGATGGATCCACCAGGGGGTATCCCAGAGGAAGTGGGAAGGGAGCTGGGTTCTGAAGGATCGGGAAGGGGGAGAAAGAAGGAAAGACTTTTTGGGGTGGGGAGGGGCGTGAACAAAGTGGGTCGTGGTGACAATGACTCCACAGAGACCAAGGGATGGAAAACAGACTGGGTCTTCTCTAGGCAATGGAAAAACTCACTGTTGAGAAATACTTAGTGGCAAGGACATTTCAGAGACCCAGTTCCTGGATCTGACTTGGCTTTGCCATTTTTCTTACCACCAACCGAATCTAGGCTCTCTTTCCCTTATTTCCAGATTCTTTTATTTCATTAAATTTTAAAATTTATTTTAATTGTGTATATTTATGTGGTATAATGTGATGTTTTAATCTACGTATCACACCTTGTAGGAAGATTCAATAAAGCTAATTAACATATCCATCCCTTATCAACTTTTTTTTTTTTTTGTGCTGAGAACATTGAAAATCAATTCCTTTGGCATTTTTGAAATAAATTATTTTATTATTATTATTATTATTTTTTTATTTTTTTATTTTTTTATTTTGTCAATATACACTGTATATGATTATTATGG
>NW_007729829.1:112380-146766 GCF_000696425.1 Galeopterus variegatus | reverse complement strand
GCTCTCAGGATCGCGCTGTTTCCTGACGCGGGCGCTCCAGACCCGCCGCCATTTGTAGACCCGAAATAAATTATTTTAAACTGTGGACACCAGGCAGTGCAATAGATCACTAAAACTTATCCCTTCAGTCTAACTAAGACTTTGTGCCCTTCGATCAAAAACCTCCCTTTTGCCATCCCCTCCCCTCTGCCCTCATCTGGTAATCACCTTTCCATTCTGTTTCTATGAGATTGACTCTAGATTCCGTAGGTAAGTGAGATCGTTCAGTATTTAGCATGTTTATTTCACTTAGCATAGTGTCCTCCAGTTCTATCCATGTTCTTCATGACTTCTTTGTTGGTCTTTTTGCCTCTATTTTCCTAACCTCTCGCTCAAGATACATATGAATATTTTTTTTCAAACCTTGGGGCAAGCAAGAAACAAAGAGGCACATTAATGTGGTCTCAATTTCAAATATTCTGTCCCATTGTCACTGTGTGTTGACTCCTACCTGGTAGATATCATATTTCAGTTTTCCACTTGGACTATATAGTAATAATATTATTAATAATAAATAAATAACAAACTATATTCATGTTAATAATAAATAATTATTAATAATAAATAATAACCACTGAGTAGATGTGCTAGGTTTATATATGCTGCTATTTAATCATGATAATCCTTCAATGAGGTAGGTGCTATTATCATCCTCATTTTATGGATGAAAAAATTGAGGCACATACAAGTTAAGCAAGTTGCCCAAAGACACATGGGTAGTTAAGTGGCAGTGCTGTGACCAACACAGGAGTCTGACTCCAGGCTCTGTCCTATTTACTAAATACTTCATTACTTCATCATAGAAAATACGTGGTCATGGTCTTCAAGTAAAAGGAGTGGAAAGAAAGGGAAAGTTTTTTTGATACCTAGGAAGTGCCACGACTTGTGCTAGGGCATTGTGCACATGTCACTTCAGCAAATCCTTACCCCACTGTGGAGGACAGATATTATCACCGCCACCTTACAAAATGGAGGGAACAGATGGGAAGTGAAGGAGCTGCTTGTGGCCCACAGCTGGTACAACGCGCAGTCAGATTATACTAAAGTCTGTCTCTTCCCCAAAGCCCATGTGTTTTCACTACAATTGTGAACTGATTCCCAAGCAGCTGATATAAGGAGGGTGAGAAAGGGCCACATGTGAGCAGGGAGAGCTTGGAAAACTTTCCTAGCCATTAAAAAGCACAGCAGTTCAGTCCATGTGCTGCAGCTGGGCACAGCTGGAAGACAGCAGTTTGGCAGTATCTGCAGCCAAGGTGCTGTTGGTTTGTGTGTTTGAGAACAAAAAGTCTGGACTGTTTTTATGTGTTTGTGTGCAAAGAGTCTAAGAGAGTGGCAGGCATGGCCAGCACCAGCTACTGACTGCATCAGAAAGCGTCTATACACTATGGCAAAGGGCTATTTTCCCAGAGACCTCCATAGCCTGGGCTAACACCCAGGTGGTACATGTCATCTGCAGGGTCATCTTTGGATGACCAAGGGAGGTAGGAACCCAATTTCTATGATTTTGGAAAATCTGATTGCTCTATTCCCTGATCTGCCTCCCTTGGGGATGGGAGAGAAAACAGGTAGGAAAGCAGAGAGGGAGAGATGCTTCCAGTGGGACCCACAGCTCCCAAGTTCTAGAGTAGCATTTCTCAAACTTTACGGTGTGCCAGAAACACCTAGAGATGATGGTTAAAACTAAGTTGTTAAACTGGATTGTTAATACTAAGATCCCGGAGTTTCTGATTCAGCAGGTCTGGGGTAGAGCACAGGAGTTTGTATTTCTGATATGTTCCCAGGTGATGCTGATGCTGCTGGCTTGGGACCACATTTTGAGAACCACTGTTCTAGAGCCACCTCCAGTAGTCATCTGGGACAGAAGTGTCAGCCCAGTTGTACTTTCTAATCTCTGCTGACCACAGTATGACCTCTGTGGGGCTCCCCCCCCGCTTTTTTTTTTTTACCGTCACACTTACATTGAACATACCAGGTGCGCGAGGTGGGGGCCTGGCAGGAAACAGCCTTCATCTCAGATGGTTCAAACAAAAAGGCTCTAATGAGGAGGCTGCTTACAGTATTTTGGGCAAGATGCTAAAGGAGCAACAGGGAGGTGGAGGCACCTGAGACTAGCAACAGCAGGGAGCCGTTATCACCCCAAGGGCTGCAGAGGCAAGTGGAGGAGACGGTGTTGCCCATCACGGTGAGAGCTGGGCCTCTGGAGGATGGGCTGTGTGGTGGAGCTGGTGCTGTGGAGATTCTTGGCTACCACCAGAAGTGCAGCGTGACATGCAGAGACCTGTCTCTTCTTTGACTCTCCAGTTGTCTCGTGCTGTCCCACTGGCTGAACCTAGCCAGGTGTTAGAGGAGATGGGAGAAGCAGTTTCCAGGGCTCAGCCTCCCAGGGCCTGAAACAGAGCAGAGAATGGGTCTGGGAATGGTGGGTGAGGGCAAACAGAGAAGAGCCAGACACAGGGCCAGACCCTGCTCTCTCTCCCTTGCTATGCTCCATCTCTGAAGTACACCTTTGCTTCCTCCAGAAGCTTAGCGGAGGCCACTTGGCCCAAGAGAGAAGAGAGACTGCAGAATGTCTATAGTCATCCTCAACCCCGCTTGATAGGTTAGGATTCCAGCCCTGCCTCAAAGGTGTGTGGAGACATAGAGACTTCTGGAGAGGCTTCAGGAAAGCCCTGTCCCTCCGTCCCAGTGCTTGTCCTCCTCATAAACTTACATGCTCTATCTCAGATAGAAAGGCAACACAGCCACCCGCTTTCTCTGGCTTCCAGATGGTCAGGGCGGGTTGGAAAAGGACTTGCTGCTTCTGCAGCAGCTTTCACAGGTCAATGATAAGAGAACTCCCAGGGGTTGGGGTGCAGCGTGGGATGGTTGCCGGGGGAGGGGACAGAGTGTTTTAAATGATTTCCAAACCCTGAGGAACACACAGTGCTTGGCTCTGGCTCAGAAAGACCTCCCTTTCCATCTATGGAACAATGAAAATGAAATCTCTTAATCCTTAGAAAAGAAAACAGAGAGGGAAGAGGGAAGCAGGAGGAAGGGGAGAAGTGTTTACACTTGAGACTGCCCCACAGCTGCCAGGCAAAGGGCTGCGTTGCTGCTGGCCCTGCTGGCGCGAGTTTGGTGTCTCTATTTACCTTTTCATGGCTGTCAGGTTATTTTTCTGAGCTATGCAGCAAGATCTTTGTGTCAGATAACCCCCTCCATGGTAAGATAATATTGGGACATGTTTAGGGGAACTATGGGTTGGCCAGCTGCTTTCTAACCTGACGTGCAAGCCAGTGGAGGAGGCTCTCCCACCCTCAGGACGAGGAGGACCAGCTTCCCTGTGGGCTGGGAGGGGACTCTTGGGTGTCAGGCCCCCAGAAGGGTCCTGTAGGCCAACAGTGGACCGGTGGAGTGGTCCAGGCCCTCCCCAGGTGGGTTAAAATAATCCTCTTCTCAGCAAAGCTTCCAGTTCTTTTTCTTCTTGGGATTAAAACCAAACAAATAGAAACACTGAAGCTAGAGCCTGTCAAGGGATTCTTGAGTCTTGAAAAAGGGGGACCCAATGAGTTAGGGTCAAAAAACTCTGGCTGGAGATAGAAAAATAGACTCCTTGCAGTCTGATGGATTCCCCTCCATGGTTGTTCATTTTCCTAAAACTCTGTAAAGAAACCTTGGCCTCACCCATCTCACTGCATCATCCCTAACCCTATCGTTGAACTCACCCACTGCCATTTTGAGGCCTTCACCCCAACGCACAGTCTTCTTTCTGCCTCCTTTTGCTTAGACAACACAGAAACAATGGGGAGAGGACAAGCTTAGGCTCTGCATTTATGATGCTGAAGATCTGGAAGTAAAAAGAATCCTCTCTTGTTGGGTCTCATGGACAAGATGATACTGGGTGGGAGGAACCTGGCAACGTTTGGGGGAGGCAGGGATTTCTCTCCTGGATAGGGGTAAGTGCTTGGGTTTTGTCACGGTTTCCTATGACAGCCAGTTCTACTGCCCTCCAGTATCCCAGAGCTGGAAGGAGACCTGAACAAGCCATCTGATCTGGAGCATCTGGGACTGAGCTCACCTTCTGCCATAGTCCAACTTGGGGGAGACCTTGTCTATCTGGCTTACTAATTCCCAGCGCTGAAATAAGAAGGTCTGGCTAGATGAACTCTGAGATCCTGTCCAGCCTTGATAGTCTGTCATTCTATGGCCTGATTGTTGTCTCTGTAGTGTTTCATATATTCAGAGATTTCTCTAGGATTCACAGGTATGCTTTAAAGAGGGAAACAGAGATCTGGGAATCTACCATGTTTGGGAAATGCATCTCCCTGACATCACTATGGTAATCATGAAGGTTGGGCCATAGACAGCACACATGGTGATTTCCAGAGAAGATCTACTATTAGAGGAAAGGGGGACACTTCCTCATCTTTGAGCCTTGTGGGCTATGGCTAAAGTTTCCATTCAGCCACCTCATCTTTTTCAAGCATCTTCTTCCAGCATCTTCTTTCATAGTCTCCTGCATGCATCTGGCTCCAGAGTTTGGGGATATATGGAGCCTTCTAAGTTGGCTACTTGAAGCTGTTTTATTTTTAGCTTCAGATCTAAGTGGGGTGCTCAGATCAGTGGCAGAGCTAATGGGATATGGGGGACATGGGAGTGGGTTGAGGTTGGTAGAAGAGACTCAAAGCTAGTGGAGGTACCACGAAGGCCCTGTCTTGAGAGTCTGACAGATCTAGGGCTTAACCTGACACCTGCCATGTACCAGCTCTATGACCCAGGGTGACCCATTTTATTATTTAAAATAAACCTGTTTATTTATTTGTTGCATTTCAGTTTTTCAGGGATTTAGCCTCAGTTTCCTCATTTGAGAAATGTTGGTCACACTTTGATAAAATTACACCGACTTTTGAAGGTGGCTGGGAGGCTGAAAGTCATTTCTCTTTTTCTATTTCTGGTCAGACATTAAATTCATGAATTTCCTTTCTTTCTCCTTCTTTAAAACTTCTGAGAGGAAAGTAAAAGAAGAATCCTTTCTGGAGAAAATAAAGCCAAAGGATGATTTGCAAGTGACCTTGACATACAGGAAGGGTCGTTACAATGTAACCCACAGTGTGCACATTATGCCCCGAAGGAAAGAGAGCTGCTGAAGGCCATTACAGGGAGAAAAGAATTTCACGTAACCAATAACACTCAGAACCCAGGGTGGGGAGGGTTGCAACGAAGGTCATGTCACCTGTAGAACTGTCTTTCGGCCCGTACGTTGCCAGTTTTGGATGGGCATCTGGGAGCCCCTCCTTGCTCTTGCCTCCTTTTCTCTTCCCTTTCCCACTCTGGCCTTCTCCCCGCCTCTCTCCCTCCCCTTCTTTGTCACTGTGAGCCAGAAGAGCCTGGTTGTCCTCTGTAGAAGCTGGCTCTGCTGGTTCAGTTTTCTCAGTGTGAAGCACGGATCACACGCAGACCTTTCTCTTGCTAACACTGGTGGCCTCTCAACACTATCTCAAAGGATTAGTATGCCAGAGGAATCTCTTCTCAGACAGGTCAGGACAGGGAGTCCAAGGAGTGAGGGGACCATCGATCCCATTCTGTCACATGTAGGGAGGCCCCAATAGCCTTTTGTGAGTCTCCATAGACTTATCAAGTAGCTTGAGGGATTTAGGCTAGACATGAAGAACATTCTAATAATGAGAGTTAAAGATCTCGAGCAGGTTAGCCACACAAATTCACGCCCCTCCAACTGAGTGCATTTTCCAAAAATAGAAAAGGAGACCCTTTTTTAGAGAATGGCCTTCCAGTAGCAGGAGAGTGGGAGAGGGAAGCCCTCAAGGCATTTTTTTTCCTCGAAGTTTCCATAAGTCAATTCAGATATGGCTGGGTCTAATCGGAGCCCAATGAGGGAGCTACTTGAGCACTCGGGTGGGGACTTAGCTCCCTCTGACCCTTATTTTCATGCTTCCCGAGCTCCCATGTTCCCAGCCCCCTCCACACACGGGGCCCAGACCCAGATTCTCAGCATGGGTTCTCCCCTGCCCGTGTTCTGCAAAAACCCGCCTTTGTTCTGTTGCCCACTCCCAGCTTTCCCTGCGAACAAAGGGGAAGTCCAGCTACGGATTGTCCTCTTGCAAAGCAATTAAGCTCACGGCATGGGGGCTGGTGCTCCTCAGGGCTGGCCGGAGTGGGAGGGTTGGAGTCCACAATAGGTCTGCCAGGGGAGACCTGCTGGTTCTCACGTCCTTCCGTCCCCTGGTGGAGGTGGCGCTCCCACACGTAGCTGTCCAAGTGGTGACGTTTTGGGCACAAGGGACTCATGATGTGTGCTGGGTCATGTTGGCACAATGCACACAGCCACGGCTCCCTGGCTCCACTGGTCGCTGAGATGCTGCAGACTCACCACACGTGGCAGTAGAGGGTGCTTAAGGAAGGCCTTTGTTCTCTCAAAACCTATGAATCAGCTCATAAAAGAGAAGGCTGGGTTGCCAAGGGCATGTGTTGGGGGAGGAGGAAAAGAGAGAAATTGGTTACTCTTTATGTAATGGACGGGGGCCAAAAGTTCTCTTTTTTCACTGAAGGAAGAGATGGAGACTGGAAAAAAAAATAATTTAAGTTAGAACTGAGAACTAGAATGTTTCAGCACTAGGACCAAAAATAGAGAAATGGGTTAGATTTCTTTTCTGGGGATATTCTTCAGAATGGACTAAGATAGATATTTGAGACTTCTAGCTAAAGGCAGGAAAATGAGCTCCCTGGATGTGCACAATATTTACCAGCAGTAACAGATCTGAAATGGTCCAGGTTGGAGAACTGTGGCATCTTCTAGAATCTCTGCTATGAATTAAGAGTATTTCAGTGATGTCTTCTGTAGAGGGTACAACTAGAGCCCACAGAGAGGTTATCAGAAGGAAGGTTTAGGCTGACTAGAAGGAAGGACATTTTAGCAATAAATGCTGTCTGACAGTGGGATGGCCTGTTTTATTAAGGCAATACATTTCTAATTGGAAGGAGTATTTAAATCAAAGATTCAAATCTGTAATCCTTTGGAGAGTTTTTTCCTGCATTGGTAGCATGAAATCGAAGCCCTTTCAGACTTCCTTACAGCACGGAAACATACTCTAAAAGTTAACTTACTTAGAGCTATAATGTCTTTGGGTGGAAAGTTTGCTCCATTAGGCTAGGGTTTATTCATTAATTTATTTGCTTGTCCTTTGAATACCTACTAGGTATCAGGCCTGGAGATACAAAAATGGAAAAGACTTAATGGCTTTATATTTGGGAATTCTTCGTGTATTGGAAAGGCAGACAAGGAAACAGATAAATGGTAACTCTGCATGGTGAGGGCTGAGATAGAAACACCAAGAGTTTTGGCAGCACCGGAGGGAATAAAAAACTGCTCTCCCTGGGGGAATATGGGAAGGCTTCTCAGAAGAGGCAACTGCTCAGCTGGCAGCTCTCTCCCCATGTAATTTCATTCCAATCCAGTGCATATAGACTTACTGAATGTCTCCTGAGTGTAAGGCAAAGAGAATGGATGCAAACAAGTATTCTCTAAAGAGCTATTCAGATGCAAGTTCATATTAGTGCTGTCAGAGGTGTGTGCCTTGGGATGGGGGATACACAGATGAACAAAACCTGGTCTTTAAGGAGCTTCTGGTCTTACAGCAGCCCCTCTTTCTAGGCCATGTGTCCCCCACTGGTGTAGAATTTGGATCAGAGAGATCAGGTAAGTAGGGTGGCCTTTTGGAAGGGTGTTAAAGGGCAGAAGTAGGGAAAAATTTATTTCTGTGGCTTCCCTGCTCTTCCTTGGAGGGGGAGGAGTGCTCCAATATGTGGCCGTCCAAATGATGCCATTGTGGACTAGGAGAAAACACACTCTGCTAATTCTTCATATCTTCAGTTTGCAGCCCTAGGTGAGATCTGTTGAATGCCAGCAGGAGGCAGGGCATGTTTTATGGTTTGCTTCTTGTCTGGGTGTGACAAAAGGTAGGGAAGGGAAAGGTGCTTAATAGATGAAACATTAGTCATCTCTTTGGCTCGTCCTGCATTATTGGTACCATGGAGGTGACTGAGGAACTGTAGGCAGTTCAAATCATGTTGGTGTATCAACGAGGGCCCAGTCAGGAGACAAAATAACTGGCATAGTTTCTAACAGAGGCAATTTAACCTGTGGAATTGTTAACTAGTGATTGCATGTGAAAAAGCATTATGGAGTGGCGACTGCAGGAAGCAGCCCCCACCCCTAGGGCTGGAGTGAGCCAAAGAAAGAGGTTGGATTTATTAAAACTTAAAACCTTAAGAGAAGGGGTTGAAACTTGAACTCTGAGAAGTGGGTGCTGGCCAGCTTGTGCTGGTCTCCCACAGGGAGATAATGAGGCTGGGACTGTGGGTGATGTTAAAAATGGCTGCTACTGGAATGAAGTGCCGCTTTGTGGTGGCCTGGTGACACTGCCAGGAACAGGAGGCAGGAGGCTGGAACGGGAAGCAGACAGGAGCCTTCTCCCTTCTTCCAGCCTTGCAATCTCCTTCTAGTGCCCCCTACTGGCTGAACAGGGAACCAGTGGCAAAGCAGAAATGTGGCTTGCAGAGTCCCAGCCCAGGGACACGTTAAACCAAGAGCAGAAGGATGGGTTTGTAACTTAGGTCACAGGCTTAATAGTTAGCTCAGGTGGGCTGCTGAGGAGATGTCAGAACAAGAAATTTGCCGAAAGAAGTCAGATTGGCTTCTGAGTTAGTTAAGGTAATACTAGCTACTAAAAGAAATACAAACTCAAAAAAGTATATTAATTAATTAATATATATATGTATTTTATTTTTATTTTTATTTTCTAGCTCTCATAAAACCTGATATGGGTGTTTCTGATCACTGGGTGACTTTCCTCCAGGCAATGATTCAGGGACCCAAGTTCTTTCCATTTTATGGCTCTGCAGCTTCAATGCATGGCTTCCAAGTTTGCATACTTATTTGTATCAAGCCAGTAAAAAAAGACAGACTGTGGAGTATGTGAAATTAAATAAATTTAAATTTAATAAGTTAAATTAAATAAATTCTGTGTACCAGGCTTAGAGGTGGCACCTGTGCCTACATTCTGCTGGCTAGAACTCAAGCACATGGACATGCCTAACTGCAAAGGGAGGCTGGAAATGTAGTCTAGCGTGTGCCCAGGAAGATGGAGGAAAAGAGAGACAATCCGCCAGTTATGCCACATGTTCAGCAGACCCTAAATGGGTTAGCCTTTCTGCAGTCCTTTCCTGTGAACACTGGCTGGCTTAGCTCACTCCGCAGGTGTTTGTAAGGAAGAGGAGCGGGAGAATATGGGAAAGATTGATGGGAAAATGCCCCCCAGAAATCACAATTTGTTTACTTCAATAAAACACAGCCTTGTGTTCTCATAGTGCTTTTGGTTTCAAGAGGTTTAACCTTTATTCCATTCCCATTCCTGGAAAGAAAAGAGGATGGACAGAATATTCTTTCTACTTTTTTTCTTCTTTTTTGTTTTTAGTTAGTGAAGTAATTCATGCTCACTGTCAAGAAGAAAAGTAAAACAACAAAATTCAAAGAATACTATCTGTGTATGTTGCAAATATGTTTCTCCCATTTTTTTTTTTTTGTCTTTTTTCGTGTCCAGCAACGGATCGCAACCCTCAGTGTCGCGCCCGTACTGGACTGGGACCGGCAACGGGATCGCAACCCTCGGTGCTGCGCCTGCACCTCACTCAGCCAGTGAGCGGGAACCGGTCTGTATGTGGGATCCGAACCCTCGGTGGGAGCGCCGCCACGCTCCCAAGCGGCGCACTGTAGCAGTGCGCCACCGGGCCGGCTCGGTTTCTCCCATTTTTTGCTTATCTTTTGATTTTATTTGTGGTGTCTTTTGTATATAATTTTAATATTGTAAACTTTATTAATTTTCTGGTTATGTCTTTCCCCTTCCCTATTCCAAAGTCATGAACACATTCTCATATATTTTTTTTCTCATACTTTCATTTGTATATTGTTAAGATTTTTAATCCATCTGGACTTTATTTTTGTGAATGACACGGTATAGAAATCTGATTTTGTTTATTTTCTTAACCAGATGACTAGCTAATTATCTTTTACTGAATAATATGCTATTTTTCCATTTATTTGAAATGCTATTTTTATCATATGTTAATTTCTTCATACATGTGACATATTAGTTTCCTACTGCTGTTGTAACAAATTACACAAACTTAGCAGCCTGAAATAACAAAAATTTATTATCTTACAGTTCTGGAGGTGAGAGTCTGAGATGGTCTCACTGGGCTAAAATCAAGGTGTGGCAGGGCTGCGTTCCTTCTGGAGACTCTAAGGGGAGATCCATTTGTTTTTTGCTTTTTCTAGCTGTCCACACTCTGTGGCTCATGGCTTCCTTCCATCTTAAGCCAGCAATAGTTGGTCAAGTCTTTCTCCTACCCTATCATGCTGAAGCTGACTCACGATTCCCTCTTCCACTTATAAGAACCCTTGTGATTACATTGGCCCACCTGGAGAATCCAGGATAATTTCCTCATCACAGTCAAGATTAGCTGATTAATTCCTTCTGCAGCCTTAATTCCCTCTTGCCATGTGTTATGGGCTGAAGTGTGTCCCTGTCTCCCCCAATTTATATGTTGAAGCCCTAACCCCTAGTGCCTCAGAATGTGACTGTATTGGGGGATAAGGCCCTTAAATGAGGTCATATGAGTGGTGTCCTTATAAGAAGAGGAAATTTGACCACATAAAGAGACACCAGGGGTACATACATACAAATGAAATGACCATGGGAAGAAGCAGGAACAGAGCAGCCTAATAAGAGAGACCCCAGAGAAAATTAACCCTGCGTGCACCTTGATCTTGGACTCTTAGCCTCCAGAATTATGAGAAAGTAAATTTCTGTTGTTTCGGCCACCTAGGCTGTGGTATTTTGTTATAGCAGCCCTAACAAACTAACACATCACGTAACATAATGTATTTGTAGGTTCCAGGGGGACCACCTTTGGGAGGCTATTATTCTGCCTACCACATGTTAGTTGATTTGTTGGGTTTCTGTTCTGTTGCATTTATCTATTTATTTATTCCTGAGCCAATACCATATTTTAAAAAATTACTAGGGTGCTGTAATCGTTTTAACTGGTGGGGTAAGCTTCCTTTTTTGTTCACTGTTTTCATTTACTCAATATTTTCTTGATTATTCTATGTACTTACACTTCCATATGAATTTTAGACTTATCTTGTCAATTTTCCTGAAAATTGAGATTGCATTACATTTACAGATCAGTCTGGGACAACTGATATCTCTACATGAACACAGTATTTTTCCATTTAGTCAGTTCTCTGTGTGCCCTTCTTCATAATGTTCTTTCTCATTTCCTGGTAGGCTTTTTTCCCAGGTGCTTCCTGGCTTTCACTGGTATTGTGAAGAGGATAATTCATTCTCCTCATAGGTACACATAGGCCTAGAGAGGGAAAGGGACTTGTCTGAGACTGCACAGAATTAAGGAGCTGGCTCTAAGTGGAACACAGGCCTAGGATTCCTAATCTCTGTGTTTGACCTTTGGCCGTGCAGAGTTTCTAGACCAGCTTCCACTAGATCCACCAAGCAATGTTCTGTTTTAGGTCAATGCTCACGTGTCCACTAGAGTGACACTGGGCCAGGCCTGGGGACAGGCTGCCTTGGAGCTTGGGATAGTTGAGAGAGGTCACATACGGGTTGCTCCTATGATGCTCTATAAAAGCGTCATAGAGTATGGGGGGGGGGTGGGGAATTTTGGGGAGCGAGAAAGAGAGCATTTGTAGAATCAATCACTTATTCCTTAGTCCTTGCTCATTAAGCAATTACCATGAGGGGAAAAGTGAAAGTGTGCACTCATAAAAAGTAATAACAAATAGAGCTCTTGTTCACAATTCACAGTGAATAAAACCCAACTCCTGCTCACGGAGGAGCAGTAAATAAGTCCCCAGGACTCTTCATTAGGATGATTAAAAAGATTTAAAGAATAAAAGACATTAGGTTAGTCTGATCATGAAAGAGAATGCGTCTATTGTCCAGAGATATTGAGGGTTAGGGAATACAGAGAGAGGAATGAAAGACTGGGTCTCTCTCAGGTTGCTCAGATCACCCCCTTCCATGGCCCCGGCGGCAGGAGCAGCAGTAGGCAGCAGGGTGAGTTGACGTTCACTGCCTACCTGGACAACTTGGGGCTCTTCTCGGTGGCTGCCGAGTTTGGACTCTTCTAGCCTCTCGTGCAGCTTTGGGCAGGGGTCAAGATCCATTGGCTATACTCGTGGACACTGTACTTACAAAAACTTTCTAGGATTTTCCAATTCTCTTTCAGCAGCTGCACTTTCTAGGTGGTAAGTGTCTAAGGAATTGGGGAATATTGCTTATTCCCAAATAAGGGGATGTTTTTGAGCTCCTATCTCTGCTACATATCCAAAGGCCTCAATTTCAGGAACCAGGAAATGGAGGCCGGAGAAGAAAGTGCCCTCACTTGAACAATATTGTTCATTAATCCTAGACATCTTAGAACTAGAGTCACAGGATCATTCACATCTTAGGGTGTGGCCCTTCCCCTGGCCCTCTAGGCTGATGGGTTGGATTATGAGCCACAGAAACACTACATGTCAATAGTGGTAGAGGGTGTGTGGGGGGGTGTAAGGGGATGTGCAGGAAGACGGGATGAAGTTCTTCATTTTTCTCAGAAGCAGATAGAAAACTGCTGCTACTCCATGGGCTCAGAGGAAATGTTCTAACAAGAAATTGAGTATTAAATACATTTGTCCATTCATTCGTCCATTTATTTGTTCATCCACTCATCCATGCATCCATCAATATGTTCATGCATGCACTGCATGAGTAATGTCTAAATGGTATAGAACGTGACATACCTTGCTAAGAAATTTGGAGTTAATCCTAGAGTCAGTGAGGAACGATTGGAGATTCTTGGGTGAGGGAGTGACAAGATGCAGGAAGTGATTCAGGGAGAGTGAGGCAGCATAAAGACAGATCTAAGGGGCAAAGGCTAGATGTGGCTTTTTCATAGGAGTTTGAATGTATCTCTTTTCCATTTGGTGTTCTGAGCCAGCTTCTGGCCCTAGCTGAAAAGGCATCAGACAGATATGAGAAGGATGTCAGGACTGGCTGAAAGCCTGAGAGAACAAGCTATCCGATGTGATGTGTTCAGTAGACTTATCTGGAGAATAATCAGTTCAACAAATATTTGCTGGGTACACTCTCCTTAATTTTCCCTATCATTTTTCTTCCACCTTCTAACCCTATGCTTTCTGGCAAAACCGTAAGAAAGGAAGAAAAGGGCTGGGGCTGGGCATTGGGACTGTATTTTTTGCACATTTCTAGCTGCTCCCAAAATACAGCTATCTGGTCTGTGGTTTGAGCTTTAGGTTTGAGGAGGGTCTGTTGTATATGGAGATACCAGGGGATAGAGCAGATAGGGGTCTGTTGGGGAGTCAGCACTCAGAGTCAACATTAGGGACAGTGGGAAAAGAGAACCTCCCCTTCCATCTTTAATTAAACAGTTGCCCATACAAGTCTCTGTGTTGAAGCTCTGCAGAGTACATAGCTGTGGTCCCTCCTTCCAGAGGATTACTGCAGGGTGTAGGGGAAGGAGCAAAAGATTTAGAGTCACACAGATCTTCTTACCAGCTGTGTGACCTGGGCCTTGCTCTCCTTGAGCTCTCTGAGCCTCAGTTTATTCAACTGGAAAATGAGGATAATTATATCACCTGACCCATGGGATTATTTCGAGGCTTAATACAATAATGCATGTAAGAATTACTTTGTAGAATGCCAATCACTGTTTAAAGATGGAATATGAATAACAGAATTTTTCCAATGTAATGTCCATTATCTTTGAATGTGAACATATTAACCCTCTTCTGAAATCTTTTGTGGTGTTCCATCTGGAGGGGCTGATGTTTGGGAGAGAAAGGATGATGACCTGGGCCCCTCAGTATTTACAAGTGTTCTTAGACTGTAAACTCACGAGTGTATGAATGAAGCACCCTGCCTTTCTGGGAATGCACACACGTCATGTTTTCAGATTTCATGACACCGTATTGGTTCTTACCATGTAACTTATTGTGCTATCATATATAGTTAAACTAATAATTTTTTTAAAAAAATCACATTTAAAAAAGTAAAACATTAATTCCAAATGGTCTGAACTAGAGATGGTGGGTGAGAAAACACAGCTCCAGGATGAATCTAACAAGATTAAGGGCAGGCTCCATAGCTTTCTGGAAATTTGGTGGCTACCTCCCACTTTACCCTGTCTAGAAGGAAAGCCTTGCTGCTGGTCAGTTTCTGGTACAGCCTTCTTCTTTGCCCTAGAGAGAACCTGCCATGTGCTGCCCTTCATTCCAGAGCCTCAGGATGGGGCCATCACCACTGGGACCTGTCCCATTGTCCAGAGAGCAGGGACACTGGAGGAACAGAGTGGAGGGTAAGCTGCAAGAAGCATTTTCCTGGCAGCAGGTCCTGCTTCTGGGGAAACGAAGAATGTGAAAACTTTGTTTGGTTTTAGTTTTTCCTGTTCAGCAACTGATAATCTCTCCCTCCGTTGAAGGCATGGGTTCAGTTAATGCTGGGGCTTTTTGCCTGTTAAATTGTGAAAATGCAGAACGACAGCCCCTTTGCTGGCTAAAGATATTTATTTAGAGTCCTAAATCAATTTCAGCCTCTCTTTCTCTTTCCCCCCTTTTCTCCTCCTAGGGCACCCCTCCCCTTTGGAACTTGGGAAAATCCAATTTCCTTCCTGCCTTAATCTCTCTCCAGTTTTGCACAGCCTCTGCTCTGTCTGCACCTGCTCCTTCCAGCTGTGAGATTCCTTTTGGTAAAATACTTTGTGTCCTGCCAAGTTGTCGATGGACAAGATCCCCATGGCCGCTTCCTGCTCTCTTAATGAACACAGTTGTTCTATTCCACCAGGTCCCCAGGAGCTCCCCATCCAATCTGTTAGCCGGTGATGGTTTCCACAGTTAGAGTGAGACCCCTGCCCTGGGCCCCCAAGCGCCTGCTCTTGAATGAAGAAAGAATTTGAAATTGAACACTCCCTGTGCTGGTACTAAGTGCCTTGAGCTTTACAGCCCCAACTCCTGTATCACAGGAATGTCAGGCAAAGTAAGAGAGACTCCAGATCTACCATCGCCCCAGCCTTGGGGCTAAACCATCATTATTAATGACAGCAATCACCACCCAGAACTCAAGTCATAAATAATAAGTGTCTTTCAGCAGTCACAAGAATGACTGCAAATATTCATCATCTACACACCTCACAAAATAGCCATGAGAATGAACAGCCGAACTGTTATGACCATTTTCTATCTCTATTTCAATGCTAACAACTTAGTTTTGTTTAAAAAAAGTCCAAAGCAGCATAAACTTCAGGTGTTAGTAATAGGTATTATATAAAAAAGGGTTCTATTGCCAAATAAGTTTGGAAAAGTCGTTGTTATTAAAAAAAAAGTTAAATAGATTTCTTTATAGAAAGACTTTTCTGAGTTGTTAATATACTAATGTGCATTGAGAATCTCCAGGAGAGGTAAGTCCAAAGTATTTGACCTTTAAATTTTTTCACCTTTTGGCATAATGTGTTATATTTTGCAGGACACGATTCAACGGTGCGTTGGAAATACTAACAGCTGGCTCTCAGGGTGCGGGGGAGAGGGTGGGAAGCCCTGTTAGAACGGTTCACTGATTTCCGTGGCACATGTACTCCCATCGTGGCTGATTTCAAGCCACCAACATGAAGTGGGTGAACGTGGAGTTGGGAAGCCGTGTGCACAGGCAGATCTCTGAGCTGGTGTGAGGTGGTGAAAGCTGGTGCTGCTGGCTCGAGGTGGCTCAGCACTCCACCGTGAACACCACTGGTGGAATGCTGCTCTGTCCTGCACTCCCCCTCTTCTCACTGAGAATGGACGCGCAAGTGAACAAAAGCCATCGAATGTGACTGGTGTTGGACGCCATAGTAGAGCAAGACTAGAACGTGATAGGAAATTCCCAGTCCTTAGGATTTCTCTCACTTCTCTAACCAATGATCCGAGTGGACTGTCTCTGCCTGAGACCAGCTTGTGACTAATGTTGGATTCTTCACCAAGTTTCCTGGCCCTCTGAATTGATAATAAGAGCCACTCTAGGGCAGATCTGTCCTGACTTTGCTACAACTTGACTGCCCTCTTGTCTACCTGAGGATAGATGTGGCAGTGCCTGTCCACTCTGTGGACAGTTCTGTGACCTCCTGTGTAGCTGGGGTCAGAACAACCTTCTTGACCAACTTCTTTGCTGACACTTGGGCAACTCTCTTTGACCCTGACCAGGGCACACGGGGCACCTTTATTCGCATAAGTCATATGATAACGCTGAAGCAAAAACTGAGATTTGTATCTCAGCAGCATTTGGCATAGCAGGCCACTTTATTTTTAAAAGTAATTTTCTGTTCCTGGATTCCAGTTTTGTCTCCCCTGCTCCTCCTCCTACCTCTTTGGCCACTGCTGCTTTGCTGGCTTCTTCATTTGCTATCTAAATGCTTGGGCTCTTCAGCCTAATCTCTCTTTCCCTCCCCTCCCCTCCTTTGGCCTCTCTCTAGACGATCTAATTTATTCTCAGGGATTTAAATAACACCATTATTTTGATGACTCCCAAATTTGTAATTTGAAACCAGTCCTCTTCTCTGGTTTCCAACAGCCTATTTGGCATCTCTATCTGGGCATCTTACAAGTTTCCCAACTTCATCTTGTGGGAAGAGGAACTGGATGTTCTCTGTACCCTCCATCCTATTTCTGCCTCAGCTTTCCTTATCTCAACAAATAACATTTCCTTCCATCCAGTTGCCTAAACTTGAAATCTAGGAATCATTCTTGATTCAACGTTTGTTTTTATCTCCCATAGCCAATATGTCAGTCTTGAATGAATGAATTTCATGCTGCTTTTTCCTTTTATCCCTGGAGGGTCATTATCTTATATTACACTCAAGTTCTGCAACAGTCTATTGGGTTCATAATAGTAGTAACTTTGCCCTACCAAGAAGAAAGATCTAGGAAAGAGGTTTCAGCTTAATTACTCTTAATTCTCTTCTGACCATTCTCCAGACCAGTAGGCCCTCAAGTACCCTCAAGTGTTCTCTTTATCCAATAGATCCCAAACAAGCATCTATCTCCATGTTCAATGGGTCCAAGTTGGCCTGGGCTCCCTTCACATTTTCCTTATGTTCAGTAATTGTCCTGCGGTCTTTGCCATTCAATGACAATCCCACTACCAAACATCGATGGGTGATGCAATGGAACAGGGCACCTTGAGAAAATTCAGAAAAATGAGGTAAATTCTTCAGTGAGAATTGGTTTACTCTTTCTTTTATGACATTGGGTTTCTAGGGTACTTTTGGTTGCATGGTGATTTCCTGCATATCCCAGTCTCACTCTGAGAAGTAGGGAGTTTCAAGGAATTTTCCCCATTTTAACACAGAGAAAATGAAGACCAGGTTGTGACTGCATGAACTCAAGACCGTACAGGCAGTGACACAGCCATGTGGTTCCTTTGACTTCACTTCTGTTAGGAATAGATACAGGCTAAAGCTCAAGTGTCCCCAAGGGCACTGCTGTGTTGGGCATAAGGAAGGACATACCCAGGTTCCTTGGGGCCTTATGCTCATACAACTGGGGACCCTCTTTAAGAAAAAGAATATAAAATTCCATACTAAAGTAAAAACTTAAGTTAGAATGAGAAAATAAATCACAACAAAAGTGACAAATTCAAAAATGCTTACAAAATATTAAGAGCATCACAGAATCTAGAAAATTACATTTTTTAAATTAATTAGTTAATGAACTACCTTTGTAACACTTTTCTGTACATTTTTGGATGAAAACTCTTTCATTGACTTTTATGTCAGTAATTTTATAATATTTTCTATAGTGAGAAAAAAGATAATTAAGTCTTTCCTCCATGTTGATTGAAATTTGCTTTTTAAAAACTTATTGATCACTTAAGTATATTTCCTGTCAGTTTTATGACTTATTATTAGCAATGTTGTGAATTTTTAGAATTGTCAAATCGTAAATTTGGGAACCCCTCAATCACTTTTCTCTCGTGTGTGAGCAGTAAGATTTAAAGCATTTTGAATTTTTTTTTAATATTTAAAAATTTTTAATTGTGTTAAAATACCCATAACATAAAATGTACCATTTTAACCATTTTTGCATGCAGTTCAGTGGCATCAAGTACACTCATGTTGTTGTACAAGCAATGTCCAGAACTCTTTTTATCTTGCAAAACTGAAAACTGTATGCCCACTAAACAACTCTCAGGAAATGATAGAGACCAAAGCTCAAGTGTCCCCAAGAGCTCTGCTGTGCTGAAGGATGGGCGTAAGGAAGGACATCCCCAGGTTCCTTGTCTACACCCATTAAACAGCCCCCATTTTCCCCTCACCCCCAACCCTTAGTAACCCCCATTCTACTTTAGGCCTCTGTGAGTTTGACTACCCTAAGTCAGTCATGTAAGGGGAATCAGACAGTATTTGTCTTTTTGTGACTGGCTTAATTTCAATTACCATACTGTCCTCAAGGTTTATCCATGTTGTTGCATGTGTTGGAATTCCTTTCCTTTTTAATACCGAGTACTATTCCATTGTATGTATATCGTACCACAGTTTGCTTATCCATTCGTCTGTCAGTGAACACTTGAGTTACTTCCACCTTTTGGCCATGGAAAATAATACTGCTAAGAACATGAGGGTTACAAATATCTCTTTCAGACCTCGCTTTTAATTCTTTTGCGTATATACTCAAGAGATCATATGGTAATTCTATTTCTACATTTTTGAGGAACTACCATACTGTTTTTCATAGAGGCTGCACCATTTTTACATTCCTTACTGTGCTCCAGTTTCTCCACGTTCTTGTTAACACTTGTTCCTTCCTTCTCTCTCTCTCTTTCTCTCTCTCTCTCTTTTTCTTTTTTTTTTTGGTTTATCCTGATGGGTGCGAGGTGGTATCTTGTTATCATTGTGATTTGCATTTTCCTAGTGATTAGTGATGTTGAGAGTCTTTTCAGGTGCTTATTGTCCATTTGTATATTTTCTTTAGAGAAATTTTTACTGAAGTCCTTTGCCCATTTTTTAATCAAGTTGTTTGTTTTTTGTTGTTGATCAAGTTTTCTTCAGCAGTGACTATTAAATGCCCCTTGAATTGTTGCTCTCATTAACTGTTTGCCTTTCATGACCTTGTAGTGATGTTGTGAGTTCTGTTATTTTTTCAGTGCCAGTACAATCAGCACGAAATTAAATTCCTTTTCCCAATGTGTTGATATAGCTTTCTTTTCCTTTAAAATTGAACTACTTAACAATCCAAGAGTGTATGTATTACTTCTATTTAAAATGTATCTCTTTTAATGAATTGCTTTTGGAATGACCAAAAAATTTTTTTGTTGTTACAACTCACTTGTTAATGTCAGAGTAATTTATTTTGATTTCAAGTAGAAACCTATGAAAATGAATTTCATTGTAAGCCAGGCATGGAAAGAGAAATACTGCATGTTCTCACTTATATGGGGGAGCTAAAAAATAAATAAAGAAATATACAAACAAATAAATGTGTGGGGGGGAAAGAAGACACAACAATCACAATAATTCCTTGAACTTAAGGTAAGTGAACAGATATGATGTTGATGGAGGGGGGAGGGGGAGAGAGATGGGGGAAGGAGGAATTGGTAAAGGGACATGAAAATCAACTACACTGTATATTGATAAATTAAAATAAAAAATAAATACAAAAAAAGAAAACTGACTTCATTGTATAGCACATTTATAATCATATACATTGAGTTATCAAGTATACTCCTGGTAAGAGAATACTTTCATTTGGCCTAAATGTTTATATATCTCACTAAATCAAAACTAAATGTACCCTAGATCCAACTCTCTTTTAGCTAAACCAACACCACCTGATAATAGAGGACTGAGGGGAAGTCAGAGTGGAAAGAGACAGTGGTCTAATTGATTATGGTTAAAATATTCTTTCTTTTACACATTTTGCAAAAAAGTAGTGCATCGTGTAAAACACTGCTAGGGTTCTTTCCAGGGCCTGTGCCAGTGAGGGGCCCGGAGTCTTACACTTCATTAGCTTTAGTGTGAATCAGGTCTGGGTGTGGGGTGGGTAAGTAGAGTCCTCCTGTTTTTTAAGTGTGAGAAGAGGAATGTGAGGAAGGGCAATAATCTGGTCAATTTGCATCTTGAGAACCCAGGCTCCCAATTCAGGACTCAGAACATTTCCCAGCCTTCCTGTGCTTCTTCTGCAATTACACACCACATGCTCAGTATTCCTGGAATGGCCGGTCTTGGCTGGGGACTGCGGATTTCCTGGTAAGATGACAGCAAGCTGTGATATTTTTATTTCACGATCCCACCATTCTTCACCTGTAACAAATGTCTTCTTAATTGCTTCAGCATGAACCCCAGCTGACATTCCCCATTCCTCGGGGTCTCTCAGTCCCAACCTCACAGTAAACTCAAGACATCCACACGGTGCTGCCAGACATGGCAGCTGGAAGCCAGACATCACGGCTGATTTGAGCAATTAGCTGTGCTCCCATCCTGGGCTGGCCTCATTAGGGGTGTCCAGATGTCCACTGCTAGAGCTGCTCCCATCCCTGGGGCGGGCTGTCTCCCAGGTGAGGCCAAACTGGTGCCTGTGGGAGGCATGCGAAAGAGCAGAGGGCCGTTCCTAATTTCAGGGCTGCTAATTGAAGTTGAGTGAGAACCGCAGAGGCACCACTATCGCTGTCTGGTCCCTAAGGCTCTCTGGTTTCCCGTGCATAATCGCCGTCTGCACAGAGCTCTCCCCGGCTGGGCAAGCCCAGCTGCCACAGCTCAATCTGCTGGGAAGGGTGTGCAGGCACAGTCGCGTTGTTCGTCCGCCACTCAGTTCCCACCATGACTAAACGGGAACATCTGGAAAAGGGCAGGGCAGGGCCAGGGCGAGCAGGAGAAGGGCGGGAGAGGATGAAACCTGCTCCGTCTTCATGGGAAGATTTTCTCCCATAATGTGTGCCTTTCTTTCCCGTAGGAGGTGGGGAAAGGAGAATTTCATCCTAGAACCAACTGACAGAGGGTCCAGCCAGAGACACCAGCTGTTATGCAGGACTGTACTGTGCTCTGCTAGGAAGATGGTTCACATCCTAGTCTATGTGAATGGCACCCCCTGGAGTTTGGGGGAGCACACATGTGTGGCCGTAGTGCACTACCTCTGCCAGTTAGACGCCTATTGGACTCCAGGGCTTGTCTTAGTTTGGCTGTTCCCAGACGTGGACCCTGACATAAGGATTTAGGTGAAAGTACTTTAGTTGGGAGGTGATACCAGGAAAAGCCAGTTGAAGTTGGAAAGTGAGGTGGGGAAGGGAAGGAAGAAAGCTGTGTTAGAGAGTAGATTGTGTTTAGGATAACCATCCATCCATCCCATTTTTATGGAACTTAGAGGTTCCCTTGGACATGGGACATCCGGGGCTAAATGGGGTAAGTCCCAAGCAAACTGGGACAAGTTGTTCACCTTAGTTGTGTGAGTGACAAAGATTGCTGCTGCAGTTAGCCAGGCTCAATCAATTCTATTAGGATTGTTCCACTAAGGGGCAGAGAGGCCAGAGTGTGTTAATTCTCTGGATGGTCTGGCCTACCCTGCCCTGAGGCGGGCATGTGCCAATGGTCAGAGAAGGGAAAAGAAGGGAATCCAGAAATGAATACAGTACAGACCCTGCCTTCAAACAGCCCTTAGGCTGGCTGTAAGGAGAGGGGAACCTAAGAGGTGAAGAGGTTCTACCTGGATTGTGCCTTCTCACATTGACCTTTGTTTTCTGTAGTTCTCAGTCCACTACAGATCTCCATTCCAGCCCAGTCTAGGTTCTTCTGCTTATAACTCCCCACACCCCTGTGAGGGCTGCCTGCAAAGGGAAGACTATGCAGTAGGGGCAGTGCAGGAGGCACCTGGTGGCTGTGTCTTGCTGAGTTTGGTGGGCAGAGGAGCCAAGTTTAATCCTTGTGTAGGCTGCATACAGGGGCATTTTTCTTCATGGCTGCAATTCCAGTTGGTTTATAATCTGGGCATTGTAGTGCCCTGGAGCTGGGGTAGATTGGACCTTGTGATAGTCAGAAAATGTCCCCTCAAAGGTGCCCACACCCTAATCCCTGGAACCAGTGAATATGTTAGGTTACATGGCAAAGGGGGAATTAAGGTTGCTAATTAGCTGACCTTAAAATGGGGAGATCAACCTGGATGATGTGGGCCCAATGTAATCATAAGGGCTCATAGAAGTAGAAGAGAGAGGCAGAAGAGGAAAATCAGAGAGGGAGAGGTGCTAATGGAATAATGCTTAGGGAGATGCAGTGTTGCTGGCTTTGAGAATAAAAAAAAGGCGCCACAAGCCAAGAAACATGGTCAGACTCTGGAAGCTAAAGAAGACAAGGAAATGGATCCTCCCCTGGAGCCTCCAGAAAGGAACACAGCTCCGTTGACACCTCGATCATAGCCCAATGAGACCTCTGTTGCGTTTCAAACTTCCTGAGCCGTAAGATTATAAACGTGTGTTGTATTAAGCCACTAAATTTATGGTGATTTGCTACAGCAGCAACATGAAAATAATACAGGTACTGGCTCTCTCAAAATAAGCTTTGTTTCACTCTGTTTTACTCATTTGAATTTCTGAGTAAGATTTGGAGATGGAGAATGCAGAAAGACAGGTGCAGGGAGCTACAGAGGAAGTTCTCCAGGAGCCGCATTCCTAACCTTCATGGAAGAACTATGGCTTTCTGGAATTGGGACCCAGTCTTCAAGGTTTGAGCTTGGTGTGATGCAGAGGGATGACCCTATACTCAATATGGCCCAGGAATTGTTTGTTGAATTTAGTTGAGTTGAATTTGGAAATGAGCTTTTAAATTCTGTTACATTTTTTCTCTACACCCTGAAGAAGGCACAGCCTGATTTCATCTGAGAAGGTTTGTTAATGGTGCTGTGAGCATCCTTGAGACCTTTCTGGAGAAGCAGGGTCTGCATTGCTGCTGAGTTGATCTCTGATGAGGCTGGTTCTTTCCACACATCGGTCTCATAATTCCCAAGGCCCTTTCTTGCGGTTGCTGATATTTCTTCAGCAGCACTTGGGTCTGAATTAGCTTATTTTTTGAGCTCATGCATCAGCTGTACCAGGGTCCCCTCTGGCCCAGCACGATCCTTGCATGTTCACTAGAACAATCATCATGTTATGCTGTGGCTGGCGTTATTTTATCTAACTTTCCTGTTAGACTATGGGCAGCTGGAAGGTCAAACCGTGTCTTATTTAATTTTGTAGAGTGACAGTCCTTAGCAAAGTGCTGGGGGCTTGGCATGCTTGAGCAGCTCAGTTGATGTTTATAAATAAATTAATGAATGAGACTTTGGCCTGACTTGCTCTCTATGTTCTTGTTTCCTTCCATGGCATTACAAAGGTAGGGGTTGTTAACTTTGAATTAGTGTGGAATGTTCCATGGACCATGTGGCAATTGAGTTGGTTCCTTAGAAAGGAATAGAGAAAATGCATGGTGGTGGTGGTCTTGAAGATGAGGAAAACAGCATGGGTCCAAGTGCGGAATGTGCCTGGGGATCAGGGACCAGACTGGGATGGTTGTGACACAGAGTACATGAATAAGTGTAATGGGAATCGAGTTTAGGATTGTAGATTGAGTACGGATCATGAAAGCATTTCAGTGAAGTTCCAGGAGTTTGGAATTACTTCTCTGGCCACTGGGGGACCAAGGAATGGTTTGGAGAATATGAGAAAGTAGGCTTTGGTAGCAGTTATAGGGGTTTAGTTGAAACATTTTGGAGGGTTTTCCCAAGGTTAATGGGCCTGAGTTATCCATCTCTTAGGCATTTCAAGATGATTATAAATAACCTTCCTGGGGATCTTCAAAGGAATGGCCCTGGTTGGAGGCCCTAGGAGAGAATCTATACAGTCTCTGAGTTGTTTCCAGCCCTAAGAAACTCTGGTTTGTGACTTTTCCTCTTTGGGATAATTCTGTGTGGATGTTCTTCCCTGAGAGGTGCTGGGGAGGGTATTTCTATTGGAATCAGCTGGAGGTCTCCAGGTCTGCAGGGGATATTAATTATCTGTCCCCAGGTAGCCTCTTGGGCCCAAGGAATGATGAATTGCACCTGAGGTGTATATAGTATATCACCATTTGGCTCAGGGGTGCGAGCTTTGTGTCCTTCATAATGTTAACCGAGAGTAATTCACAGTATGTTCTAAAGGGCTGCCAGGAAGTATGCTGAGAAACTTGGATTTTCTCTCCTGAGCATGGTGGGAGCTCCCCAGCCAGCGTAAGTGACAGTTTACAGCAAAGCAGTGCTCTGGGAAAGGGCCTTCCTGGTGTCAGCTCTTATTTCCTGTCCTCCTGCGGGTCTGGCATTCAGATGAGCCTCTTCTCTCAGGCTTTTGGATTTTTCTCCCCCAGTCACCACTATTCCCCTGAACAAGAGGCATCTTAATGCTGACAGCCTGGCTCATAACTTGCATCTGAGTCCTCCTTTTCTCAGTTTCCTGGCTTAGGGCGGGCTGGTAACCCAGACCCTGAGTCATGCAGATGAGCAAAGGCCCTCATCCTTCCTGCAGCTTCTCTTGACCATGGAACAGAAACGGTTCAGGGGTTGCTGGTGAGGGCTTGGTTGAGGGAGGATGGTCTGCTGGTTTGTGGCCAGTTGGAGCCCTAGAGAGCTCAGGCAGGCCAAGAGGAATTTGGGCTGCATCAGAGAGGAGGGCTGAAGGTTAGGGTTACTTGTCCCTGCTCACCAGAAGAAGGTAAGGCAGCAGAGTCTGTGCCCAGCCTGGATGGGCCTTCAGCATCCCCCAAATACGTCCTACCTGTCTTAGCCTTCTCTTTCTCAAAAACTGGTGTTGATTTGGATAACTCTGATGATCAAGCATTTACCAAAGGGTTGGAGTGGGGAGGAGAGACTTATTCTTACAGACTTCTCTTGGACCCAGGGTGTTGAGGGCACAGTGGTATTACATGCCTGGTGGCCCTTCATCATGGGAATTTGTCTGCCAGCTTTGCAGAGCTCACATCTCCTGGGTTTGAAACACACACACACACACACATGCACGAACAGGGACCATTTGATACATAGCATGCGTAGGTTTTTGTTGATGAAATGTCCTGGGAGATGTTGGTCTGTCCTGTCTTGTTTGCCATCCAATCATAGATCATAGAGTCCCCAGAACATGGAGGTAGAAGGCACTTGAGATAGAGACCACCATGCTCTCTCCTGGCCACACGTGGATGATTTTAGGCCCTGGACAGCAGTGCTAAGTTCTTCTTCGAATTGCATGTGTGAGTCTCTGACTGGGAACTGTGCTCAGAGGATGCTGGGTTGGCAGAAAGAATTTTTTTCTGGCTTCATTTTCCCAAAAGCCTGAGCCGAAGGGCTTGTCTGAATGCCAGTCCTGCAGGAGGACAGGAAATAAGAACTGACATTGGGAACAGCTCTCTCTGGGAACACTCCTGCTCTATGAGCTATCACTTATGCTGGCCGGGGAGCTTGCACCATGCTCAGGTTGCTCTCAGAACACCATGTGCTGAGTCTGTGTATCTGGGCTTGGAAAGTGCTCAGAAGACATGGCGGGCTTTCCAGATCATTGGAATCTGAGGGACTCCTTTGGATCCCCCAGAACTTTCCCATCAGCTGGGCTTTGGGTTACACCCACGGTGCCAGTGTCTTTCCCCATGCCCTGCACAGTTAAGTGAGAATTTATATTAAATCACAAAGCCCACAAAATAAATGCCCTTCCCTCTTTTTGGGTTAGGGTCTTGGGTGCCTGGGAGGGGTCTCTGGCCTGGCTTCCAAGGGGACCTACAGATGCCTGAGTGTTGAAAGGAGGTGTGTTCTTCTTTGTGAGACCAGGTAGGGATTGACCTCAGAGTCCCTCTTATTCCTTCTCCCTTCTTCTTTGTCGGAAATTCCAGTAGCTCTGCCCCCTAATTAAACCGTTAGATCAGGTTTTGTTATCTGGCTGTGATGAGAGAATCCAGAATGCAGGTTGTCTTCCAAATTTCCTCCTAAGGATGTTAGCATGATTTTTCCATTTCAGTGCTGTCCACCCCTTCCTATAGAGAGGGAGAAACAGAGACACAGAAATAATTTTTTTTTCTTTTTGTGTTTTTTTGTGACCGGCAATGGGATCGCAACCCTCGGTGTTGCGCCCACACCTCACTCAGCCAGTGAGCAGGAACCGGTATGTATGTGGGATCCGAACCCTCGGTGGGAGCGCCGCCGCCCTCCCAAGCGGCGCACTGTAGCAGTGCGCCACCGGGCCGGCCCCACAGAAATAATTTTCAAAGGTCTCCGCACTCCAATTTTCATTCAATTGCTGACAACACTGGCTCCCCAAACTTCGGCACTACACATTAATGCCTGAGAGACTCAAAGGGAGTCTTAGTTGAAGTACCTTGGCTGAGCTGTCCTGGGTTTTGCTCCAGGAAGATGAACCCATGGTTCTACTCCTAACTCAACCACTAACTCATGCTGTGGTCTTGGGCAAGCAAGTTTACTTCTGTGGATCTCGGTCTCTTCCTGTGAGAAATGAGGGGGCTGGTTTAGGTGGTCTCCTAAGACCCTTCCTTTTCTGACCTTCCAGCTCCGTGCTCAGTCCTGGCTGCCTTTCAGCCTTCCCCTGCAAGCTGCTGCTTCTGTCCAGCAGGCAGGCTTGCTAACACATGGATTTATGTGGGGCACTGGCTTCCCCAGCAGCTCATTTCCGCTGCTTATTACTGGAGGGATGAGAGTCATTAGCCTGCTTTGCTTACTGAAGCCTTCACTCCTGAGATTTTCTGTAGTGATGGCAGCTTTAACTCTAGGGCTAACAGCAGCAATATTTCTGGTTGCACTTGATTAATACTAGAACTGCAAAGTGAGTTCAGGGAGCACTGGTGGGTGGGAGGAGAACAGAATGACTTGAACCTTCAATAACTGCTGATCTCAGTTGAGTTGGGTTGGGGGTGGTGCGTGAGTGAGAATATGCAGGCCGGAAGATGAGCTGTGATTTTTATGCTGGGATGTGCATAGTTAGGTTAACAGTGGCTTTTAGCAGGGGTAGGGGCAGTGTCTGTAACATTATGGGGGAAGGAAGTGGGAGAACCATGGATAAAGATCATTTTGTGGAAGGAGGAAAAAAGGAAGAAGAAAGTGGACATTGCTCAGAGTTGGTTTTTGATGGTTAACCTCAGCCTGTGTTAGTTGTATAGGCCTGCAGATAGTAGATTTCTAATATTTTCTCAAAGGGTCGGAAGAGTAAGGTCAACCTACTCAGATGTGGTATTTTCAGTAGGGACCCAAAGACTATGGAACTTGAAATCTGAAGAGTAGAGAGACTTCTCAGTGGCTGGTACTTCTGGAATTTCTGCCAAATGTGTAACCACAGGAACTAAGTATTTCATCTAGCATCAATCCTATGAGATGCTCAGGGAAAAAAAGGTGTCTCCTAATAAATTCTGAAAATGCTATAAACTTATTCTCTTGGAGAGTAACATTATGTCTCTGAAATCCTATAGGGTGAAGGGAACTATTTAATTTTGTTTAGCCTTGAGGCACCCAAGTGCATTTGAGAACAGAATCATTAATTTTTGCAACATTTGCTAATCCCACACAACTAGTGTTGTATGGATTAAACTGTGGGAAATGCTACCCCCGGGTGGGCTCTGCCAGTGGAAGCTATTTTGTTGGGTCTGCTTTGCTGCACAGTTGAAGTCCTTGCTCAGGGCCTATGTGAATGGAATTTTATTTCTCTCTAGATCCTGGGAAAGGCATGTACATGGATTTGTATTTTATTTTTGATAAGTTGACCAAAGGTATCCTAAAACTCCAAACTCAAGGTGTAAACCAAAAATAAATGGAATGAAAACAAAGTGAATATAATTGATTTGACAGTTGGAGAGGTAGGCTGGCCCACTTCCATTTGGGAGATACAAAATTTGAAGAGGGAGTGTACCCAAGTGGGTAGAGGTGGACAGTCTGCCTAAATTCATTCCTTCAGCCAGAGAGGGAGAAATCATAATGAAAGTTGTCTTAGGACAGATTCTTTAGAACAGAGAGTCTGGGGCCAACATGCTAACATTTTATTGAAAAGTGCAACTCTATAGCACCTAGAGTGAGGGATAAACAAGATGAGGCAGGGAAGGAGGGAGAGAAAATGCAGAGTGGGGTATTACTGACTTGGTCATAGCCTCACAAGAAGACATACAGTGAGTTGTGTGGTCACGTGAGAAATCTTTGGAAAGATTGTAAGGAACAGTGTTGAAATTTCTTGGAATAGGCCTTTGGAAGAGTAAAGAGGAAGGAAGAAGAATTTATCTCCTGGTTCTTTCCTATCTTTTGCCTCTTGTCATTCAGGGTTTACCCTTTTAAGTAGCTTCTGGGAAAGCGAGAGCCTCCGTGAATCCATCCAGGCTGGATGTGGGTGCTAGAGCTGCTGAGGCTCACACTTTCATAGGCATGCGGGAGGCCATGCTATGGCCCAGCTCCTGCTCTGTGGGCAGGTTGAGATGGCTGCCTGTTTTAGAAGATGGGGTGATGGTAGAGGTAAACTCTGAGACTATCCATTGAGCAAGTGACCAAAGTCCAAGGGCAAGTGGGGCCAAGCAAATCTGGACAGAAAATAAACTGAATCTAGTATAAGGACAATCTTGAGAATTGAAAACAGATATAACCTCCCTGAAGGAGAATGCAGTAAGCTACTTTTCTCCAGTGTCAGACCTCGGCATGATGATATAGGATAGACAAGACAGGCCAGACTGTTAGAAAGCCAACCTGTCAAATCCCACATCGTCTTCTGACATCTTGGCAGAGGTCACCTCCATGCAATGGAAAATGATCACGAGCCATTTTATATACTCTTTCCCCAAGCAGCAATCTGGATTTGGGAGCCATTTCCAGTCTGGCCCAGAAGATGGAGGCCTTATGTACTGGAAATTGGTTTTGCCTGTCCTAGCATTCAGACTATGACAGGTTTATTTTGGTTTAATTTTGGATCATTTACTCCCAGAGACCCATGCCTCCTTTGTGCAGAAACCCTCCTTCCTTTGTGCTTTCCAGCCTGACACTTGGCATGCCTGGCCTAGCTGGGAAGCCAGCTAGGGTTACATCTTCACAGGGGCTCACAAAGATTGTTTTCCTCAAGCTTTTCAAATATTTTGCAAAAGAAAAACAAAGAGAAAAAAGAAAGAAAAAAGAAAAACAATCTCTTTCTTTCTACCATGTAACTTGGGCCAGGACCTGGAGTGGCTTCTGAGTCTGTGAGGTGCAGCACTTAGCAGGGTGTGTTAGAACCGTGGGCAAAGGGAGGCTGAGTGAGAATCAGAGACCTGTGTCTGGGCATGAGGCTTCAGGGTTGGGTTGATTTGGACCCTGACTTCATCTCAAGTTGCCATTTTCTTTTTCTTTTTCTTTTTCTTTTTCTTTTTCTTTTTCTTTTTCTTTTTCTTTTTCTTTTTCTTTTTCTTTTTTTTTGTCTTTTTCCGGGTCCGGCAACGGATCACAACCCTCAGTGTCGCCCCTGTACCGGACCGGGACCGGCAACGAGATCGCAACCCTCAGTGTTGCTTCCGCGCCTCGCTCAGCCAGTGAGCGGGAACCAGTCTGCATGTGGGATCCGAACCCTTGGCGGGAGCGCCGCAGCGCTTCCTAAGCAGTGCACTATCCAGTGCGCCACCAGGCCGGCCCTCAAGTTGCCATTTTCACACTGTAAGCTGCTCACGGGGTCAGGGTGGTTACACAACTTGCCCGCGGTCACATGGCAGTATGCAAGGCATTGGATCAAACTCAGGGATGCCCGAATCCAAAGTCTGTTGGAATCTCTTTCATATCCTATGGGGTTGGGCCTCCATTCAAGGCTCTTAAGATTGGCAGGTAATGATGATCAGAGGATCCTCGAGGGCCTTACATTCCCTGCACACTGATAACATAGTGCTGTTCTGAGAGGTGAGTATTAATAAGCTGAGATGAATTTAGAATCTGGGAAACTTGGACTTATGTCAAGGCTTTTCACATTGCTGTCCTCTCGTTGTCTCTTTCAGGGACTGGCCCTCCTGTGCTTCTAGAAAAAGTCCTTGCAGCTCAGCTGAGTTTCTGATCTGTGCCTGAGCATGGCATTAGTTTACCACTATGACTCCTGCTGCAGAGGAGCCTCATGACAAAATTTCAGGGATACTACAAACATTTATTTTATTCACATTTCATTCTAAAAATATGTAAATAATTTTAAAAGTTCTAATGAAAACAATGTATATTAGAAATCACTCTTTAACACATGTATAACTCCCCAGAATTATCTTGTGTTGTCAGGTTGTTAGGGAAATGTTAGTTGCTGTAAAAAAAAAAAAAAAAAAAAAAAAAAAAAAAAAAAAAAAAAAAAAAAAAAAAAAAAAAAAAAAAAAAAAAAAAAAAAAAAAAAAAAAAAAAAAAAAAAAAAAAAAAAAAAAAAAAAAAAAAAAAAAAAAAAAAAAAAAAAAAAAAAAAAAAAAAAAAAAAATATATATATATATATATACACAGTGGGTCAATTACAGTAATAGAACAAAGCCTAAAATGGGTGTTTCTGAATGCTGAGCAGCTCTCCTTCACCAGGAGATGCAGGGACCCAGGCTCCTTTCATCTTGTGGCTCTACCATCTTTCATTCAGGACTTCCAAGGCCTCTGTGTTCCTCTGCATTGAGCCAGCAGAAGGGCAAAGAACATGGAGGATTGTGTGTCAGAGGCTCTTTGGAGGTGGTGCACATCCTTCTGCTCACATGTTATTGGCTGGAAATCTGTCGCACGGCCACATCTAACTGTGAAAGACCGTGGGAAATGTAGTCCGCCTGCCCAGGAAGTAAAAAAAGAAATGGGTTTGGCAAACAGCTAATCAGTCTCCATCTTACTAGGTTCTATGGTTTGAATGTAGCCACAAAACTCACTGAAGCTTGATCCTCCATTGTAACAGTGGTAAAAGGGAGAAAAGTCGGACTACAGTGTTTGAAAGGTGGGGCCCTTCGGAGGTGACTGGACCATGAGGACTCTGGCATCATGAATGGATTAATCCATTCACAGATTAATGGATTAATGGTTTAATAGATTATTGGGGAATAGGCTGGGGGCTTCCCGAGGGGAGGAAGAAAGCATGAGGAAAGGTGCTCTTGCTCAGCTCTTGCCATGTGATACTTCGTGTCACCTCGGGATTATAGAGAGTCCCCACCAAGAAGGAGACCTCACCAGATGTGCTCCCAGGACCTTGGACTTCCCAGCCTCTTAAGCTGCGAGAAATAAATTCTGTTTCTTTATACATAACCCAGTTTCAGGTATTCCGTTATCAGCAACAGAAAGTGGACTAATATGCCAGGTTCTCTCATTTAGGCACATTCTTGCAAATCGGACCCGTTGATCTGAAGGGTTACCATTCCTAAACCATTCAGCTGTATGAATCTGAATTTTGAGACTGTGTAATTAAGTTTAACATAAATTGTAAGATTTTATCTATAATTCTGAGTCATATTACTTATGAATTTTCGAAATAGCCTCATTAGTCTCATTGTTCATGTAAATATGAAGTATACCTTTGAATTTAAAAAATGTTTTATACTAATAAAATGCTATTTTCAATATGCTCTATAAGTTATAATGCTTTACTGCTAGAAAACCTTAAACAACACCGATCAGGTGTGATTTCCTTATTTTATAGAAAATTGAGGCCCAGAGAGAATGGGATACCTGTCCAAGGCTATATATTGGTAAAGAAACAGCTGGAATTTTAACTCATACTTCCTGGGTCTTAGTCCAGTGCCTTTTCTTCTATTACAACTTCTTGCAGGGCTTCATGGCCCTCATAACTTGGATGTTTTTCAGTCCGTTTTCATTTTCTCAGTCTTCAGGAGAGGAAACAGCTGAAACTCAAGGGTTGTTAATTCTATCATAAGATCTAATGTCTCGCAGTTTTGGTCCAGCTGCTTCGTGAATCAGCATTCAGCAAGCATTGACTGAGTGTTTATTATACGCCACACATGGAGCTGGGAGCTGAGGATGCGATGGGGAGGAGGCCGTGGTGTGACAGGCACATTTCTGGAAGGATCTTGCAGTGTAGCAGAGGAGCCAGATAATAAATAATGGAACAGAAGTAGAAATGTATATATTTGCAAAAAGGTATGATGAAGGAAACAGGCAAGGAACTGAAATAGAGAAAAACTGGGTGAGGTGAACTCATTCAGATGGAGAGATCAGGGGCCTGGGGGTTCCTTGGCCTGACCCTGCAAACATCTAGGTTGGCCATGTGAACACGCCACAATCCTGGAAGGAATGGCTTCCTTCCCCTCTGAATATTACCAGTTAAGATTCTTGTCTTAGGAATGTAGGTCCTTGGTGTTTTGTAGGGCATAAGCAACATAAAACTGTCAGAGGCTGCAGAATGTGCACAGATGTTAAAATAAGTACAAATAATTAAAACATGAAAGGGAGTCAATATTCCTCTAACCACTACATAAGAAAAGTGTTTTCCCTGATGGCTGATGAGGTAGCTAAGTAAAGTATCAAAGACAAATAGCTTGTTCACGTTTTTTTAAGGAGTAAGTTGGGGAAAATTTTTATTATTCGTTGGTTTACTCACTGCCCTTCCCTTTTCTTGGAGTTTTTATATCTGTAACCTGTTCCAGAACCTTCCTATGCAGGTGAAAATGAAGACAGGAGACGAGACCATGCAGGCAGTGGGCGCTAAAGTGGACACAGACCACAGAGCAGAAGACATGGCGGTGCGTGAGTGGTGTGTGTGTTGACTGAGCGTGCAGCAGGACACAATGGATGTTCCCACAAGCTTTTCAGAAAGGGAACCATGTGCTGGGAGGAAGCACAGGATGTTGTAGAATGCCAGGATACTAGGTAGAAAAGGGATCTTAAAGAGCACCTGGTTCAACTCATTCATTTTTTATGCAAGAAGACTGCAGTCACAGAGGGGTGCACAGTGAGTCAGGGACCCAAGCCAATCCTAGAGCCTCAGGGTTCTCATTCTCAAACCAGGTCTGTTCCAGGACTCCATGGGCTGTTTCAGTGAGAAGCCTTGGAGTAGGGATTAGTCTAAAATAAAAAATAATTATTCTATTCCAGAGGAGAAAGCCCTACCTTCCACCTGCTTTGGGGGCTGGAGTGACATGGCTAATATGGAAAAGGTACAAGGGACTGAAACTGTAGCCCGGTGTGGCCACTGTAGCCTTGTGGCTACAGACAGCGTGTGATCAGATGGAGGACGGTGAAAGAGTGCAGTTGTGTTTCAGCATCTCAAGTTGAAATTGTGACCCTGAGACCTGTACATGTAGCTATACTTTATGGGTATAATGACATTTTTATTTATTTTAATGAGGTTTTCTCTCTTTCCTTTTCTCAAAACATGGAGTAAGTTTTTACAAAGAATCTGACTTAATTCATTTTAAGTGAGGACAAGGAATCTAACATAATTTTTTAAAAAGACTTTGAAGGGTTTAAGTCATGTTTCTTTTCACTCTATCCATTCTCCTGACTTCAAGTACCATTGACATGTGGGTGAATACTGAGTCCACATCCCTCTTTTGGGTACCCCCAGTTGGATATCCATCTTCACCTCCTTGCTGCACAGTAATCTCAAACTCACCATCACTTCCCTCTCTTAGGCTGAGTTCTCCAGAAAGCAGAGCCTGAGACAAAGACCTATGTATTGAATTAGTGACAGTTTGTTGGGAGCGAACAGCCCCACTCCCTTCTTTGTGTGGCCGTGACAGTTGCCTCGTAATCTGCTTGTGCCAGAAACTGCTTGCTCCTGGCTATGCAAGTTAATTTGCAAGTGACCTTTTATCCTTCTCCAGAAACTGTTTAACCATAAACATTCTGGGCAGCAACCTTTACTTTGAATGTCCTGTCTTTGTTTCTCCTCAAGATGTTATCATATCTTTACATTCCAGACCCTTTGCAGCATGCCTGCTTTTTCCCTATATAAGCTGTAACTTTCAAACCAATAAACAAGACTTGATCAGAATACTGTCTTGTCTCCATTTCTCGCATATCTTGCTCCTTTCCCATCCCCACTGCCCCCTCTAGGGTCTGCATTGAATATCCTGTGGGTCGGGACATTTTTGGCACCCAGTGGAGACAAGACATTATTCTGATCAAGTCTCATTAATTGGTTTGAAAGTTATAACTTATATAAGGAAAAAGCAGGCATGCTGCAAAGGGTCTGGAATGTAAAGATATGATAACATCTTGAGGAGAAACAAAGACAGGACATTCAAAGTAAAGGTTGCTGCCCAGAATGTTTATGGTTAAACAGTTTCTGGAGAAGGATAAAAGGTCACTTGCAAATT
>NW_007729829.1:83802-112370 GCF_000696425.1 Galeopterus variegatus | reverse complement strand
TAGAAATCACAAAGGTATAACACGCGAAGAGCTTTATTTTAAACAATTGGCTCATGTGAGTGAGACTGGCAAGTCCAAAATTGGTAGGGTGGGTCAGCAGCTGGAGACCCAGGAAGAGCTGATACTGTAGTTCAAGTATGAATGCTGTCTGCTGCAGAATTCCCTTTTGCTTGAGGAAAATCAGTCTTTTGCTGTATTTGGGCCTTCAACTAATTAGATAAGGTCCACCCACATTATGGAGGACAAACAAATTTACTCAAAGCCCACTGATTTAAATGTTAATCTCATCCAAAACATCTCACAGAAACATCCAGAGTAAAGTTTGACCACATATCTGAGCACCTTGGCCCAGCCAAGTTGACACATAAAATCGATCATCACATGTGTGAATAGCTTATTTGGGAAAATGATCCCAAGGAGGAGTGAGAGAAAAGGAGAATAAAGCAAGGAAGGAGGGAGATCCAAAACAAGGATGAATCACCATGTTGGCCACAGGCAACAGGACGATCCCGCCAGTGGGACTTCCTGAGTAGGGGAAGCATTTTCCCAACAGGCCCTGAAATGGATTGAATTATGTCCCCCCAAACTCACTGAAGCTTGAATTGTGTCCCCCAAGTTTTATATAGTAGAAACTTGGCCTCCACTGTGACTGTTAAGAGGGTGGGAAATCCTATTATGGTAATTGAAAGTTGGGGCTTTGAAGAGGTGATTAGATTGCAGGTCACTGTCGCCACCATCAGATAGACTTTGGACTTCTCAGCCTCAGAAACTGTCAGCAATCAATTACGTTTTTCTTTATAAATCACCCGGTTTCAGGTATTTTGTTGTAAGCCACAAAAGTGGGCTAAGACAGGCCCCATCCTCTACTGGTTGCCCACTGGGCCTTACCTCCCCTGCCCTTCTGGGTTGAGCACACATGAGTGCCCAGTGGCGCCCTCAGGCATGCAAGCTGCTGCAGGACAGGAAGCCTGGTGCAGGAGGCCACAGGGAAAGTGCACAGGCTGGAGGTGTAGCAGGTCACATTTGCTCAGAAGTGGTGGGAGGTGCATAGAACTGGCCGCTGAAGCCATGGCCAGAGTAAGAGGTGTGGCTGAGAGGCTGGAGAAGGTGACAGTCACCTTCTCCCCAACAGCCTTCTTCTCCTGAAACCTCTGTTGTGGGGAGTAGAACCACATCACTCCAGGCCCCAGGTCTTGGAGTCATTCTAGATTCCTCCATTTCCCTCACCTCTCATATCCTAGTAAGGCCAGTTACTTCCATTATTTTTTCATTTTTTCTCTGTTTAATGTGTCATATATACAAGGAATCTTCAAAAAGTTCACGGAAAGATTCATATTATCTTTCAATTCCATTCTCCATGAACTTTTTGGAATACCCTCGCATGCGTGTGCGTGCGGTATTTGTGAGTATCTACATCTCCTCTCCAAACCCTGTGCTGCTACCACCTCCCATCCTGTCCTCACAAGCTCTCCTCTGTTTTTTTTTTTTTAATTTTTATTGAATCATAATTGATTATACATATTTTGGGGGTTCAATGTTGACATATGTTGATCAAATCAATATTACTAGTGTATATATTGTTACAAATTGTAGTTATTCTTTTTTTTTTGTCTTTTGTCTTTTTTAGTTATTCTTTATGCCCCTTGTCCAATCTCTCCCTCTCCCCTCTCCTTCCCCACTCCCACCACTGATAACCCTAGATTTCTTCTCTCCTTCTGGAAGAGTAATGGCCACACTGTTGATTTGTTGCCTAGATGATTGGTCCAGTGCTGAGAGGTGTGTTCAGGTCCCCCAATATTATTGGAGAGCAGATGCCTCTTCTGTTACTCTGGAATGGGCTTTGTGGAGAGAGACATCCTCTTCTTTTCTTTGGTCTCTGCTGGTGACTCTGCTTGTGGCAATGCACTCCAGTGGCTGGTGGACCATCTGCATGGTGATTGTGACATCTAGCCACTTTTGTTGCAGCCATGGTTACTGTGGTGGCTGTGGTGGGCCACCCCCATGGAGGTGATGTTTATGGCATGCTCCTTGGCACTGGCAGTGTTCCTGGTTGTGGAAGGGGTCTGATCCCTGGCTCTATGCCTCAGGTCCCTGGGCGGGCCCCAAGGCACTGGCAGTGTGCCTGGTTGTGTGTGTGTGGGGGTCCAGTCCCCACTCCATGCCTCAGGATCCCAGGTGGGCCCTGAGGTGCTGGTGGTGTGCCTGATTCTTGGGGGGGGGTCCAGTCCTCAGCTCCAACCCTTGGGTCCCTGGGTGGGCCCCAAGGCACTGGCAGTGTGCCTGGTTGTGAGGGGGGTCTGGTCCCTGGCTCCATGCCTCAGGTCCCCTGTTGGGCCCCAAGGCACTGGTGGTATGCCTAGGCCAGGACTAATATTTTGTCTTTTGCTTATTTCTAAAATGGGGGAACTTCCTGTGGGAATCAGTACTTGAGCTGTGATGTTGAGCTAAATTGTTGCTTTGCTGCTGTTTCCCTAGGGAAGGCTTTTTGTTCAGCTCAAGGTTTAATGGTTGACCTTATAGGTACTTCCGGCTCTCCAGATACCTGGTGCACCTGGATTGTATAGAAACTCTGATCTGGGCCTGAGTCTTTTCATCAAACTGCACCCCATGCAATTCTATATTCCTGACCAGTCTCCTCTGAGTGGTCCTGTGCTGATTGGCAGGTGGATCAGCTGTCCTTGCTGTGTCCCAGTGTTCCCCCAGTGGACCTGTCTCCTCCGCCACCTCTGCTCCAAACACTTCCCATGGGACAGGCCATGCGCCAGTCCCTAGCAATGACTCACTGGCCTCTGAATGGCTACTTTTTTTCAGTTGTCGTGGCTCTTTGCTCCTGTGTGGGCCCATGGGAACCCTATTAGTGGTCTTGCTGTCCTGGGGCCACCAAGGTCCCCTTCTCCCCTGCCACCTCCAAGCAACTCCATCCAAAGGGCACAGCTGCAGCTTCTACCGGCTCCCACTCCATGTGTTCAGCAGCTCCAGCCTTAAAGTGGCCATGGCCCAAAACTCTCTGAGCAGTTTTTTCTTTCTCTCATCATGGTTTCTTCCACCTTCATGAACTCTGTAGGTCTCTCCTCCTCTTCCCCTGAGCTCTAGCAGCTCCAGCTTGGCTATTGTTGCTTTTTTATAGTTGTAAATTGGTTGATTTGTGGGAGAGAGTGATGCTGGGGACCATCTATTCCGTCATCTTGACTGGAAGCCTTCCTTCTCTGGGTTCTTAAAATAATATTCCAGTTGGTTTCTTTGCCTCTGGCCTCCCAGAGTAACCTCTCTACAATGCATGTCTGACCATGTTGTGGCCCTTGCTGAAAATTCCTCAAAAGCTCTGAAATCTGAAGAAGACATTTCTTCAAACTCCTCAGATTGGCATGGAAGGCCTGTTATAATTCTTCCACTGCCCTCTCATTTCTTCTCTTGTGACTCTACTCCTTGGATCTGCAGCTTCTCTAGGAAAGAGCTCTTGGAGGCTACTCAGAGTGACATGCTCCTTCATGTTCTGATACCTTTGGTCCTCCACACCCCCTGCCTGGAACAATTTCTCTCCTAGCCCAAGTTTACCTCTTGAACATCTACTCCCCTTCCAAGACTCAGTTCATGTGCCACTTTTTCTGTGACATTTTCCCGAGCTTTCCAGATGGAGGACTGACCACTCCATCTTTGGTGCCCTTTCTGCATCTTTACAGACATCCTTTCCTGGGTCTGTATAATATGTAATGACACTCACTGCTTTCACGTCTGTCTTTGTCAAATAGACAATGAGTGCCTTGACAACAGGAGTCCTATCCTGGTCTCTTTGCATCCACATCACAGGAGCTCAGCCTGACACAAAATAGGTCTCAGTAAGGTAGTTGCAGATATGGATCAGAGGGGCTGTGTTAGATGGCTGGAGGGAGGGCCTCCTACCTGAGATCCTGAGGCAGTTCAAACTCCTCAGATTGGCATGGAAGGCCTGTTATAATTCTTCCACTGCCCTCTCATTTCTTCTCTTGTGACTCTACTCCTTGGATCTGCAGCTTCTCTAGGAAAGAGCTCTTGGAGGCTACTCAGAGTGACATGCTCCTTCATGTTCTGATACCTTTGGTCCTCCACACCCCCTGCCTGGAACAATTTCTCTCCTAGCCCAAGTTTACCTCTTGAACATCTACTCCCCTTCCAAGACTCAGTTCATGTGCCACTTTTTCTGTGACATTTTCCCGAGCTTTCCAGATGGAGGACTGACCACTCCATCTTTGGTGCCCTTTCTGCATCTTTACAGACATCCTTTCCTGGGTCTGTATAATATGTAATGACACTCACTGCTTTCACGTCTGTCTTTCTCAAATAGACAATGAGTGCCTTGACAACAGGAGTCCTATCCTGGTCTCTTTGCATCCACATCACAGGAGCTCAGCCTGATACAAAATAGGTCTCAGTAAGGTAGTTGCAGATATGGATCAGAGGGGCTGTGTTAGATGGCTGGAGGGAGGGCCTCCTACCTGAGATCCTGAGGCAAGAGGCTGGGGAATGATCACGTTATGTCCTCTGGCAAAGTTTAAGAGCAGGTGAAGACCCATGTGTCTGGATTGTGTTAGGGACAGACCTGGCTCAGTGAATGTTGTGGGTCCATTGCCCCTGTGGAGTCCACTGCACTACCAGTCACAGCCTTAAGAAGCCCAAGTGTAGCTAAGCAGAAGTTCTTGAGGACTGGCCAAAGGAGGCTAAGCACTGGCCCGGCTCCCAAAGAGCCAGCGGTTGCAGGTTCTGAGAATTTGTTCCCTAATCTCTGCTTACAGGACTCAGAGTGACTGGAGTCTTCATGAAAGGGGCCTTTGTCTGATATGGGGAATGGCTTTGGGGGCTGATCTCTCCTTGGATGTATTTTAATTCACTTTAATGACTCTGCCTCCTGTCAGGCTTTTCTTCTGTGAGGGGGGTTTGTTAAAGAGATTAGAGGGAGTGAACATGAATCCCCGAATCTAGCCTTCCTCAGAGAGTGCTGTTAAAGTGAAAGCAGCATTCTGCAAAATGTATTAGGATGCTCTGGGAGTGAGCGGGGAGGGGACAGAGTGGAGAGTGGGGACATGATATGTCTAATAAACCCATGCACGTATAAACGCTCTGCATGTACTTACACTGAGCTCGTTCGCCAGCCTGCTGCGACTCCCCCTCCCCCCACTGGTGGGACTTGAAGCAAACAAGACAGAATGATGTCATCCCTAGGACACTGTCCTTTCTCTCTATCTTTCTCCCTCTCCTCTGGTTTTGTATAAACACAGCTGTTTGGGAGGAATGCTGGCTTGGGAAAACATAAACCGTCTGCATTAATGACCTTTTCTCCCCACCACACCCCCCTTCCTACTGAACGTGGGAGACTGGAATGCTTTCAGCCCAGCAGCCCATCGTCCTCCTGTCTGCAACACCAGGCCTTTTGACTTTCTGGCTGGGCCTGGAGTCAGCAGACTCAGGGACCATACAAAGCCCAGCAGGCCTGGCAGAAGCTCATCAGCACTCTGGTAGCAGGTGACACCTTGGGCCACCTGTGGGAGCTTCTTAGGAGGATGCAGAAAGGGAGGAGGGCTGCTCTCTTCTGGGTCAGGGAAGGTTGGGTCCACGGTGGGTGCAGGTGCTCCCTGATATGCCAACTGTGCCCACATAGCTGCCAGCTCTGGGAAGCCAGGGGTGAACAAAACAGCAATGATGGCCTTTGGCCCTCTGCCTTAGTGTCAAGCTATTGAAAATGGGTGTTAGGGACAACTCCACCCTCATCTCAGCAACCCACCCTGCTTCCAGTGCATTCACAGTCATGCTTCAGGACCAAACACCTTTTATCCTGTCAAAGAGTAGAACATGGGGCAGCTAAAGGGGAAATGTCAAGCCTGAACTCATGCAGTCCAGCTCCTTTAGGGACAACTCCACCCTCATCTCAGCAACCCACCCTGCTTCCAGTGCATTCACAGTCATGATTCAGGACCAAACACCTTTTATCCTGTCAAAGAGTAGAACATGGGGCAGCTAAAGGGGAAATGTCAAGCCTGAACTCATGCAGTCCAGCTCCTTTTGAAATCCAGCGGTACCACGGCCCACTACAATTTATTGGTGGTGGTTTTCCATTGCCAGATGGTGACCTCTGGGCCTTGAAGGTTAGGATGGTTTTTATTCAAGCTACTGAACTTGGCATTTTGGTTGAGAACATGCTTGCTTCCTGGCCCCTTGCCCCTATTGTGGTCTACTTAACCCCTCTCAGTGCCCCACTCTCCTGCATGGTTTTGTGGCTGCAGCTGCAAAAGAGAAGAAAGGAAGGCTCCCTGGGCCTCCTTTTCCAAGGGCCAGTAACCATGGAATGGGGCCCAGAACAGCTGCCACTGAGGAATGAATGGGAGTCATTGCTAGAGAAATGGGGGTAGGTGGTGGGCCAGCAGTCTTCTGGAGTCTCCTCTTGGCTTTCCATGGAGAGTGAAGACAAGTCTTCACCCATTTCTCCATGTTAAGTAGAAATCACAAAGGTATAACATTTGGCTACTGGTCGCCTCTACTGCCTACAATTTGCTGAGAAAAATGTAGATCTACACTTTTCTTCCTTACTGGCTACCTGCTTTGTGTTGGGTGGGGTGCTAGATAGTTTGCATCTGTTCCAGTTTTATTCTAGCAACAACACAGCATTATTAAACAGTATTATTTTATAATTAATGATAAAAAAGCAGAGATAAAGTTAGTTCCAGAAACAGTGTCCAATGAGTTAGTGATGGAGCCAGGATTCACACCAGTACAAATTTTAATGTCAATGCATTTCCAGAATTCAGAAGAAGATAGAAGAGGTTGAATGATCAGAATAAACAATACAGATAGGCAGAGATGGCAATTGCCCATGTGAGGTGATTTGAAGGATAAAAATAACATCCCTCACCTCCCCAAATATTTCTCTGACAGCCTGAAATCCAACATTACAGAGTCATTCCTTGAAGTTAAATGTTGCCCTCTGGTTTTGCTGTTTTTGAATGCAAATATTTTGAAAGAGAAAGTCACTTAGCCATTAAAATACTCTATTAAAAAAATCCTCATTTTCTTTCAAAATGTTTTACATTAAATTAATTGTGTTCCTTGTAAAATAGTATTTGGAAAGTGGTTTGCATCAGAATAAATGCCTGGGAGGGGACTTCTTAAGGGAGTTGACATTTACTAGTATAAGTGCATTTTAAGTAATTCCTAGAAACTGATAAAATCTGTTTGGAGAAAAGTATTTCTCTTTTTTTAAGTAGTAGAAAATTCTACCCTTCTGATCTAAAAAAAGATAAACATGCGTGTTAACTTTCTGAGATATACCTACTAATTGTAATCCCTCAGGATTCTGCTTCAAAGAAGGAATTTGAAAGATATATTGGCTGAAGCTTCAAATATTAGAAGATGAGATAATATTTATAAAAGTACTTGGAAAAACCCTAGAGTTAAATAATAGACGCTATTATTACTCCTCCCAGGAATTACATGGACAATGAAGGAAGAGAGGGTGCGGAATGATTTCCTTAGGCACTATTTCCCAAGAGTTTTCTGCAGACCAGTATGCCTTGGGCTGTTAACAAGGTGTTACATGAATGCAGAATTTTCTGGTTAGATGCACTTGGAAAACACCAGGTTAAACAAAGTTAAGCACATTTCTTACCATAGGAGTTAGCAGAACTTTTGATGTTTAACTGTGCATAGTAATTCTCCCAAGGGGTTTCTTAAACTTACTTGACCACTACAGAATCTTTTTTGGGGGGATTAGGGAGGTGGGGGTGGCATTTCATGAGAACAGTATGTCCTAGAACATTGTTGGAGAAACATAACCCTAATCAATACTCATATTGGCTGTAAGAGCTTTTGATACAAAGATGTCTTGAGGCTTTAGCAGAACATTAGATTTCTAATTAAGAGGGGGCAGAGAATTATAGATTTACAGATGAATATTCAAATTCATGACAATGAATAAGTGTAGGAATTTGAATAAGAAGGCATTTTGACTTGGCCATTTAAGGCCATTTTATCTCTATGATCTGCCAGGGTCCCAAGGCTTAGTGGCATTTTATGGAAGAGATAGGCATCGGGCAGTAAATAGCCCAGTCCTCCCATCCTGCTAGTCGAAGGTCCTGCCTCAGGTCACTCTGCCCTCCAAGCCACTCTAGGCACTGCCATTAGATTCATCTTAGTATATCTCTGATCATGTCACATGCCAGGGTACGTAGAATTAAGTTCAAGCTCTTCAGTTTGGCACACAGACTCCTCCCTGCAATTATGACATGGTGGTTAAGATAATCTGAATCCAAACCCTAGCTTTGCCACTTAAAAGGGATATAAGCTTGGGCAAGTTATTTAACTTCTCCATGCCTCAGTTTCTTTCATTTGTAAAATGGGTGTAGTAACATCTTCTAGTTTCTGAGTCATGGGGATTAAACCAAATCCACCTGCCATATAGTAAGAGCTCAATAAACATTGGCTATTGTTGTTACTACTGTTGATACCTTGCCTGGGTCCCCTATGTGCACTCTGAGCTCCAGCTGAAAGGAAAAACTCACTGCATTTTTCTGTCTTTGTTCATGTCGTTTCCTCCACTTAGAAGCCAGCCCATCCCCATCTTTGCTTGCACAAACAGCAATGAGATATGTCTCCATGAGGACTTCCTGGATTCTCCCAACTTTTTGTCCCCTAAATCTCCAACAATCCTCCATAGGTTTCTTAGACTTTTAACATCCAGCTTTGTATTTTTGTGTAATTCATTTCATCCTTGGAAAGATGTCTTATTTATCTTTGATTTCCTGGTATTGTGTATATGGATTTTTGTTTGCTTATTGTATGGTTAGGAAAAGTAGAAGAAAATCAGAGTCAACTCCTGCTTATAATCACAATTTTAGTAGTATGACTCTAAGTCTCCATAGCTGCTGCATCTTTTCTTTCATTCATTCAATAAACATTTTCTGCGGACCTACATGTGCTGAGCACTGTGCTGAGGTTAGATATAAGGCTGAGCAAGCCAGAGCCTGTCTCTTGCCCTTGTGGAACTTGCAGTCTGATGGTGCTCCAATCAAATTAAAAAATATGCAATTGCCAAACCCAGCACAGTCATTGGTATGTAGTCAGCATTTAATCAATGCTTACTTATTGACTGGATGACTGAATAAAAGAATGAACACAATTATTTCTCCAGGCCAACCCAACATCAGGCAGAGCTGCTGCATTGGGTCCTGCAGGCCACACACGTCCTGCACAGAGACAGGGAGTCCATTCATTGAGACAAGATGTAAAGTTTGACCCTTGTCAGGGCAAGGCAAGGATTGCTTTAGAAATTGTGTCTGGTGCATAAGCTCATTCTGCTTCTTGATGGAAGACAGCATTATTTTCTCATTTTTTTGCCTTGGAGTGGAGCACAGCCCTGAAGCGCTGCATAGCTGCTTCATCTCAGAGCTGTCATCACCCTTTGCACATACCACAGACCACTGTTAACACTTTTGTCACCATTAGTGTGTCTGTGCCTTCACTGTGGGCTTCATAGGGTCTGTCTTGGTATCCACAGAGCCTGGCACTTAGTAGGTATTCAGGAAGTGATTACTGGGGGAATGAGAAAGTGTCCTGCATTGTGCCTTTAAAGAAAGGACCAGCAATTGCCTCCAACTCCTCCTATGTCTGAAATCCAAACCCCATTAGCTACCCCCTTTCCCTGACCCTGACTTGAACTTCAGTCTGCTAAGCTGCAAAGAGAGAAAGACTTAGAATGGGAAGAAGAGCAGACATTTTCCGAGCTCTGTGGGTCGCCCACCCCCCTTGCTCATGCATTCCAAGACAGAGCAAGAGCAAGGTGGAGCTGGCTGCCATGCACCCCTGCCCCAGCAAGCAGGCAGGAAGGCCTGGCTGGGAACCTCATTGCCCATCGTGTGTGCAAGGGCCGGGCTGTGACCTGCAGCTGACCTGCCCAGGCCCAGTCTTAATACCCGTGCAGCTGCTCCTGGGGTGGGAGGCCCAAGGGGAGGAAAGACTGTGTGAAAGCCGCAACCCTCAGAACGCCACAGCGGAGATTGCTCTTTGCAGGTTGGGATAATTTCTGTAGGGCTGGGTTGTCTCTCCCAACTGGGAGGCGGTGGCGGGGGGGGGGGGGAAGGAATGGGGAAAGAGGTCCCACAAATCTCTAAAAATGTTGAGACTAGAGATGAAATGTGGAGGAAGACTAGAGGTGGGAAGTCATGCTCCCTAGAGAGAGAGAGAGGAGAGAGATACTATTTACATACTATTCAAGTATATGAAAATGAGACAGTGATTATGCTTCGTTCATCTCCTCTGATTCTGGGTGTACTACCCTGGAACAGGTAGAGCTCCATGTATCAGCTGAGGACACTGAGAACAGAGAGAAGCTACTTGGCTTACACCTTAAATTCCAGCAGTTCTGTAAATTCCTTTCTAGGAGATGTTATAACCAAGAATATGTGGTCTGAAGCTACTTCTATGGTTATCTATTCCAACCTCATTGTTTTTCAGATAAAACATCTGAGTGCTGTCATATCTTGACCCCAGGTGCTATGGTTTGAATGTGTGCCCCCAAAAGCATGTGGTGGAAACTTAATCCCTAATGCAACCGTCTTGGGAGGTGGGGCCTAATGGGGGTGATTAAGTCACTAGGGAGGACTGAATGGATTAATGCTGTTTTTGCTGGAGTGATTCCTCATAAAAGGACGAGTCTGGCTCCCTTCCTCCCACCCCTTTCTCTCTCTCCCCCTCTCATCTTCCACCATGGAGCAAGAAGGTCTTTGCAGGATGCTAGTTCCTTGATCTTGTTCTTCTGAGCCTCGAGAACTGTGAGAAAATACATTTCTGTTCATTATGAATTACCCAGTCTGGTATTTTGTTACTGCAGCACAAAAGGAACTAAGACACAAGCAAATGGAAAAGTATTTTGGGAATGGATTCTTGGCAGTCAAAGGAAAGTGATTGCGGCCCCTCACACATCCTTGGTGAAGAGGAGGCCTGTACGTGCTGCGTGGGCTCCAATGTGCATTTAGTTTGACCTCTTTTCTCTACTCGGTGGTCCCCTCTGTGTTTGCTGTTAACCAGGGGCCCCCGGCAGAAATGTGTGGTGGTGAAGTGGTGCTGTTGGGAAGCAGGAGGCTCGTACAATGAGATTTGATATCCCCTGTTCTGTTCTCAGATCCTTGCCCAGTATCTACTTGTCAGAAGTTCTCAAAGAAGGAGCAAAGTGACTTACTGCATTCCAGCACCTCCTTGGGCCCCAGATCAAAATGCATGGAGTTCAAAAGGCAGTCAGGACTGGCAGAAGACACACAGCAGGAACTGGAGCCCTCCAACCATTCTGCAAGGTGGTGCCAGACGGTGGGCTGGAGACAGAGGGTGATGCACTTCTATCTCAGTGAATTTGCTAGTGTCTCAGAGCCTCTGGCCTGTTCGTGGAGCAAAGCCATGCCTGTTCAGGGGGTGGCTCTCGCACACCCACTCTTCATCCCTTTCACTCCCTCCAAACCTGACCCCACTCTTTGTTGAGAGGGTCAGGGGAACAGAGAGGGGGTGAGTAGAAGAAAAATGGATGAGGTTGTGGAAATGGCCAATAGACTTATTAGGTGGACTCTGAAGGTCAGCTGGACAAGTATCATCACTTCTGTTTTATAAATAGAAACTGAGGACAAGAGAATATGTGGATCAAGCTCCTTAAAGGTTATAAGAAGAGACAAACTAGGTCAAATTTCAGTTCCTGAGGTTTATTTCAGACATACAAAGGGAGGTGGTCTCTACAGCAGTACAGACGGGGAATCCTGTGCTTCCAGGAAAGAGGGGTACACCTTGGAGCAAGTCCCCCACCTCATTTAGGATTCACTATGACTTCCATGGACTTGCCTTCTTATATATGTGTTTTAATTTACCTAGTTCTTCAGTTAGAATGTTTCCAACTGCAAAAAAATGAAAAATAAAAAAAATAAAAAACCATACAAAACTCCCACAAACAAAAACAACAAAAACAGAAAGAGCAGGAAGAGTCTCAAACTTGCTTACCTGATAGACACACTTAAAATCTCACTTAGAGAAAGTCTGGAGGTAGATGGACTCTAAGCAAATATGTTCATCTGGACTTCTTTCTTTGTGGTTTGCTTAGCTCCTTTCCTCTGGGAGGGTTGGTCTGGGTTTAGGCTGCCTTTCCTCACGGTTTCAAGGTGGCTGCAGCAGCAGCTGGGGCAGCATGCTTTCTTATTTCACATATAGGCAGGTAGGGAAAGCATGGAATAAAAATCCTTCCCCAGCCTGGAATTAAAGTCCTTTCTTTCTACCTGATTGGCCGACTTAGGTAATGTGCCCACTTCTGGGCAAATACCATTGGCCAGGGGAATGCCATGAACTGATTGGCCTAAACCCAAGTTCTTGAACAAAACGCTGGTCATGCAGAGGACATTATCATGATTGTGTTATTCAGACACACAGGATAAGTGGGGGAGGGTGAAGACCTGAACAAAATTGAGGTCTTCTGGGACAGAGAAAGGGGTGAGAGATGCTCAATAGGCACCCAAAATAGTTCACCACATCTAGCATTTAAACGTCCCAAAGAGAGGTGTCGGTACCCGTGCACTTCCTGGGTAGATTTCAAACAGTTCCAGCTCTGAGGTCGTTGGTCTTTCCCACCATCAGCTTATATGTGGTTGCTTTTGGCCATTTTCCTCTCCCTGGCCCCAAAAGTTGTGACAAGGTGGCAGGGTTGATTTTGCTCAACACCTGAGGCATAGCCATGGCAATTTTTGGAGGGAATGAGTGTGTGAAGCCATTTTCCTCCAAGGGAGCCTCATAACTGGCAGGCTCCTAAGGGCTTTATGGCGGACTTAGTTCAGAAAGGTCAAGCCGCTTGCCGTAGGTCATGCACTGCTGAATGCCAGAGCCTGCACTAGAAACACGTCTTTCCACGACACTGGGGAGATGTCAGTGTAGTAGAAAAGACGGCAGCCCTTTGATGGTAAGGATATGTGTACAGAAGGCAAATTTTGATCTTGAGCAAGTTCCTTAATTTCTCTAGTCCTTGGTTTTTGCCTTTGGAAATTTATGCAGTCTATTCTAGGGTCCAAGAAGGTGCTGGAACACATCATTACTCTGCTCCTTCCCTGAGAATTTCTGCCAGGTAGAGACTAGGCCAGGTACTGAGGATGGGAACATCCCTGAGTGGGACAGAGATATCAAGTCACATTTCTACTAATATAGTAAAGGGACCTTATTAGAAGAGATTGAAAGTACCTTCCAATTTTGAGAATCTATGAATAGCTTTAGATCATGGGTCTCTTCCAAGAACCTGACAACACTTGTTCTATTAGATCATTTAACCACAGATTATTTGTTTAAATAATTTCCCAGGAGTGACCTAGCACATCCTACATAATAAACCAGTTGTTAAATCATAAACAATATGGAAAAGATTCATCATCATTATGTGTCTCAGCTGAACATCCCTAGGGCCTTCTGGTTGCTTGGACACTCTGCCTAATGGAGTGCTGTCAGCGATTCCCTGTGTGTGTGACCACTTTTCCAAGAATCAGAAAATAACAGACTGTAACAAATGCTACAGCTCTACTGGGAAAAATCTGCTTGGGGGGATTAAATAGAACTATGGAAAAAAGCTGTCTGTGTCCTTCTTTTACCTCCTTTCTTATCTTGGTGTTCTTCTTACCAACTCCATACCCCATTACCGTCAAACTCTCAGCTTTTGGAACCCTAATCCCCATTTAACTAGTTGAAGTTTAGAGTGTTATGTTTCCTGGACTATTTTTAGGAAGTCTTAAAACTTCCAGACACAAAGGAATATATATATAGGAATATATAAGTAAGGGCAGCCTAATATCCCCAACCGAGTATCCCTAGTGTCTTTTTGCAACAGTTTCACCCTGAAATTCTTGTCCTGAGTCTCTTTGGTCTGTCTTGGGTTAGTGTCCATTCTCTGATTTTGATTGGCCAAGACCGAGTCATGGGGGTAAGAACAGTGGAGTCAGGCACACCCACCATAGGACAGAGCATGTGTGGTGGGGTGGTTCCCCAAAGCACACTTACAAATGGAGGAGATGACTGTTTATCCTGCTATGACAGGCCAGCAGGGAGGATAGTTCCTACCAGGAAGGTGTTTCCAAACTGTGGTGTAACCATAAGAGGGCAGCCATGTGCTCATGCAGGACCAGCCTGCTGCTCTGCCTTCTAAGATGGGGGCCTCAGAAAAGGGGAGGGTCTCACAGCATACCTGAAAGGGTAGGTTAAGAGCGGCTGCAAGGTCTGAGGAATTGATCTGTGATGGCAATATCCGTGTTGAATTTAGTTTAGGCTGCTTAGATGGAAATACCTGCAGCAGTCTGAGTCATTTTTGCAACTATAGCTTTGGAAGACGGAAGAGGGCCCAGCAGGAGCCAGGATCTGCAAATAAAGCTGCCATCAGGTAAACCATGTCCTAGAGGCATCTTAATGAGAAAGCATGGCACTGTGGTCATGCTGGCCTCTGGGTTATCATGGGGCTTTGGATTTGCCAACCCCTGCTGTTCACTTTACCATGGCATATGTTGGCCCACTCAGGCTGACAACGCCCCAGCAGGTCTCCAAGATACATATAGAGGCTGTCTTCCTTCCAAGCCCTCCTGGTAGCATGGCCGCCTGTCCCCTTTGCTACTTGTTTTGTATTGCAGGGACACTGGGGTATCGCCAAGACCCAGCTTTGCTCTGTGGACATATGGAGACGTTCTCAGAAAGATCTGCGACCATCTTAGACACCCAGACCTCATCTAGATGAGGAGGTGGAAAGGGCCCAGCTCAGTGACTCTTACCTCCCCCCAGTTAGAAGGTAAGAAGGCCTTTCACACACCATGATAGGGGTATCGCCAAGACCCAGCTTTGCTCTGTGGACATATGGAGACGTTCTCAGAAAGATCTGAGACCATCTTAGACACCCAGACCTCATCTAGATGGGGAGGTGGAAAGGGCCCAGCTCAGTGACTCTTACCTCCCCCCAGTTAGAAGGTAAGAAGGCCTTTCACACACCATGATCCTGAGTCTAACCTGTGGATGGTCCCCGTTGAGTCAGAGTGATGGAGGGGGAGCTTAACTATACTTTATGAAGATCATTCAGTTATTTAGTTCATTCATTAAATTTCTGGCAGACTGAGGGGGCCAGAACCCAGAACTTCAATGTCCCCCAAATTATTTTCCTTTATTATTCCACCTCCTTGATGACTTTCTCTGAAGTAGAGAGTAAGACAAAGCAAAAATGGTGACAGAACGAAGGGCATGGGGCTGGGGGCTGGGCCTAATTTTTTAGGTTAAATAAGTGCATTTCCTTGTTTCTTTATCATTTGTAGAATTGGAATGTCAGAGCCATAGGGAAACTTAGGGTTCTCCTGGTTGTCATTTCTCTTTGTACTTTTTTCCTGGAGGGCTGCTAAATGGACCTACAGAGAAGGGGCATCCCAGGTCACCAGTCCTGTTCTGGACACACTGCTAAAGGAGGTGGGAGGGAGGTAATGGTGATATCAACATTTTATTCTAGAAAACTCCGGAGGCCACTTCTCAGGCTTCTTAGAGGCAATTTTGATTCAGCTAGTGGAGCAACGTCTGTAATTCAGAGCTGTCCCACCATGAAGCAGGTCGTCTTGTGAGATAGTGAGCACCCTGTCTATGGAAATGGTCAAGCAGAGGCCAAAGGACCAGTAGACAGGGAAACCATGGAGGTAGGAAACGGTAAGATCAAGCTCTAAGGACTCATGTAATTACATCAGTCATAGTCAGCATCAAACTCCCCCGGGCCCAACAACTATTGGGCTCTGGTGCTGTGGTCCTAGGCTGGCTCTATGGTTCTGGACTGGCTTGGATGCGGCGGCTGAGGCCCAGGAAGCACAGGTGCCAGGTGGGCTAGGCAGTGCTTTGCAGGGTGTGTGAACTGTCAACTATTGGGCTCTGGTGCTGTGGTCCTAGGCTGGCTCTATGGTTCTGGACTGGCTTGGATACGGCGGCTGAGGCCCAGGAAGCACAGGTGCCAGGTGGGCTAGGCAGTGCTTTGCAGGGTCTGTGAACTGCGGGGGCTTCCTCTCAGGCCTCCATCGACAGCTGCTTGGGTTAATCTCCTGGATGATGAATGGTTGTGCCACTTCCCCCATTGCCCACCCCCAAATCCATAGAGCTATTTATTTTATTTTTACCCTCAGGGAAGATACATATGAGGAGAAAGAGGCTTTGACTTCTCCCAAGGGCCCTGCAGGGAGCATGCTTGCAACTGATAAAGTTGGAGGAAGCAGTTTTTCATCCATTTCCTATTACTGGGCAGGGATAGAATATGAGTGAGCAGGGGAGGGGCACACGGGGGTTTGCTTGTCTCAAGCCTGGTTATCTTTCCCTGATCTAGAGCAGAGCCAAGAATGGGCAAAGATGTTGGCCATCTCACATGGCCCCATGAGAGCACTAGATAAGAAAGGGAGAGTTGAATGGGGCTTTGTGCCACTGCACCTGGGCTGTCCACCCCTAATTCTAGGGGTGGCTGGTACTGTTGAATGCTGAACTGTTAGGGTTGGCAGTGAACTTGGGGAGCTGTGAGCCCTGTGACCTTGTTGGTTAGAGGATGGAAATCAGGCCTGGAGAGTCCTGCAAGGAGCTGGTGCACAGCATGGGCAGGCCTCTCAGTCTCCTGTGACCTCGGGCTCCTCCTATTCTAACCAGCTGGCAAGATGCCCCTGCTCTTACCAGGGCTGTGTGAATGAATCCTAAAATGTCTGAGCTGCAAGAAACACCCCAAATTATCTGCTTTTTCTCCCACTGTGCAGGTGAGGAAGTTGAGACTGAGGGAAATGAAATGCTAATGAAATGCTCAGAAGGATGAAGTGGCTTCCTACACATACAAACAGCATTAAAGCAGTCTAGGGCACTGGCCCCAACCCCCCATACCAACCTGGAAGAAAGCTTTCCTCGGAGCCCCATGGCCCCAGACTCACACAATGCTAAGAACAACTAAACCTTCCACAGTACCTTTCCATTTTTCAAAGTGCTTTCACAAACTTGATCTCATTTCTTCCCAACCTCAGTCTTCCCTGTATGCAAAAGCTCATAACAGCAGCAATTAAGGGTTTCTGTTTTTGTAGAATGTCCGCTGCCCTCACACAGGCTGTGACGACCACTTTGTGCAGGCACTGGGTGTCTTTGCACACCTGGTGAGCAGGAGGGGCACCTCCACAGGGGCCAGGCTGTCACAGAGACCACGTGGTCATTCGTCTTTCTTCCTGTCATTCTGCAAGTCACTGGCAGTTTTCCACCATCTCCCTGACTACTGGCTCCTGGGTCTTGGAGCAGGTGGGAGCCCATGAGTGACGTTGTGAATCAGTGGAGCTTCCTGGAAGCCTGGAGAGAGCGTTTTCTGCTGAGTCAGGAGGTTTCTCCTATCAGGTGGCTGTAGGCCCCTTAGAATGTGCGCTGTGACAGGCGTGGGCTGGGCGGGATGGAGCGCATGGTGAAACCATGACCCGCACTTTGCATGCTATCACCTACGTGACTGTAAAAGAACAATCAAGACACCAAGTTTCCACATCTCCCACTTCTCATCCCTCCTAAGGGCCTGACAGTTGAAGAGGCTGGGAGGGCGTTGGACAGGGGCATTGTCACCTCATCTCTTGCCGCTCATGGCCAGGGACAGTGTCTGCACAGTCAGGCTCTAACTACGCTGCCAGTTGATGCCCAGCTTCTTCCTGCAGCGGCACAGAGCCCACTGGCAGCCCCTGCAGAGTCTCATTCACACCTGCTGTGCTCAGGAGCCTAACGCATCCCCCAGCCCAGGTGTGGCTCAGGACCCAGCATAAATCACCCAGACACGTGGAAACCCACCCCACGCTCCAGGAAGGCCTCCCGCTTCTCCCTGACACCTGTTCCATTACCTCTCCCACACTCAACGTCCGGAAATTCTTTGTTGCTGCCAAAATCCCACAGGATGCATGCAAATGTTTCTGGTGCTCCCCTAGGCCGCCTTTCTAACCACCCTGATGGGCAGTGGCACCAGGGGCCGAGCAGGCGAGAGAGGCCCCAGGCCTGGCTCGTCCTCCCCCTAGACGCTCACGTTTGTCCCACCTGCAACGTGCTTCCCCACCCACGCACTCATCCCGCTGCTCCTCACTGCTGCGAAGAACTCTGAGCAACTCCTTGGTGCAGATGACAGTCAGTGAAGGAAATGTGCTCACACAGGTCAAGGGACCGAGCCAGGGTCACGGAGCCACTAAGGAGCAGGGCGGATCCTGGTCACTTCCCACCCAGGGGCATTTGCTCCACAGTCGCTCTTTTCTCACTCCCCTAGGCTGTCCTACTTCTCCTCGGGGTCTCCTCCAGTCTGACAGTGTCATGTTGTCACCCATGTTTCTTCCTCCTTCACTTCCTGAGTCCCATGTCCCTGAGCAGTACTGACACTGAAGTCCACCCCTGCCCCAATGTAGCGAGGGACACACACACACACACATGCACAAAGACCGAACACACAGGGGGCAAACAACATGGTGGGAGAGAGGGACAAGAGAAAGGCCCATGGGTAGAGAGACACAGAGAAGTGGAGGACAGAAGAGAGGTGGGCGGGACTGCTGGAGCAGAGGACAGGCGATAACGGAGGACGAGCGAAGAAAGGCGAGAGCTTTGGAGAGAGACGGCCGTGTCCTAGAGCTTCACCACTCGCTGGCTGAGCCACTTAACCTCCCAAACCCCATTTCCCCATCTGTTCAACAGGCACTGTTTACTTAATAAATATTTAGTAAGTATCACTTTTTAGGTGCCTGGAATATGTCAGTGAACAGAATGGTTAAAAAAAGGTCATGCCTTTTTGTGGGTGGAAATGGAAAATAAATATATATACAAATATATTAAGTAAAGGATTTAGTATATAAGAAGACAGATGCTATGGGGTATTAGCCTAGGTCGATGCCAAGTCAGGACTGGATATGTGAGGAGTTCGTTAAAGGAAATGCCTATGTGTGGGAAAACGAGGCCACCAGACCAGTGTGTGGATGTGACCCTGAATGAAGAGACAGGGGGAGAGCGTTGGGTGGCCACATTCTGGTTTGGCAAAGCCATCAGGGAGCCAGTTCTCAAGCCCAAGCTAGGCACCAGGAGTCCCATGTCTCCGTGGCATACTCAGTCCTGGGCTTGGAGTGGCCGTGGAAGGTGTGGTCTCAGCTCAGACGCAGTGACGGGTTCCCAAGCAAACTGCTGAGGCCCTCAGCTGACCATGCAGCCTGGAGTTGGAGGGCCGTGGGGAGCATTCTCCTGGCTGCCACATGCGAGAAAAGACAGTCCTGAAGAATGGAGCAGGGTAAGGAGGATGGACAGTGTCAGCAGGTGGCAGATTGCAATCTTAACGGGGTGGTCAGGGTGGGCCTCAGTGAGAAGGTGATGTTTGAGCAAGGATCTGGGGGTGTTGGGGGAGAGAGTCTTGCAGATGTCATCACTGACATTGCTGTGACATTGCTGTGCTGTCAGCCTTGCAGCAGTGATGTTAGGATGGCATGAGTTCATGCATGGGAGAATGCTTTGTCACGATGTAGACTTAGCTGCCAGAGAACAAACAGCAAGGCCACTTGTCCCAGCATCTCGAGCTGACGTGTCCTTAAGAGAGGAGATGCTGGCCTCTATCGTAGACCATGTCGGGCCCCTCTGCTGGGGAGGAGCCACCTGGAGGACCACACAACCGCTGGGAAAGTGAGGTGTTCTGTTCCCAGGGCACGCCGCTGCCAGGGGCCCAGAACTCTCTGAAGGGCTGAAACAAATAATCCCCAAGGTCCCCAGGGGATGGAATTTTATTTTCAGTTCAACAATGGGATATAAAACAAAATCTTCTTTTCTCAGACAACTAGATGAATATGTTATTTTCCCTGGGAACTGGAGTTAACAATAGCTCCCGATAAGAGAGATCATTCTTGTCTCTGTGGCATCCTGGCAGACAGAGTTTCATTAGTAAAGTCTGAGGACAAGGAGGAAGGGGCTGGAGGTCACCAAGTGTCTATTGTGTACCAGGCTTTGTGCCAGCTGAGATAACTTATTTGATTTTCTTGAGTATCTGAGTGTTCAATTTACTTTATAAAAATAGGAAAGTTGGGTGAGGCCTGTGGACTCCACCATTGGTAAGTGGTGGAGGCCAAGCCCTTTCTCTTGCCCCTTACCCCTAGACTTCCCCTCCTGTCCCACTGTATTCACCCATTTCTCTTTCTACCTCTAACATCGAGGTGTATTTCAATTATGTGCCTGAGGGTCTGTCTCCCCCGACCCCTCACCCCTACTCCACACACTGCACTTCCCTAAGAGGAACACGTGGACCATGTTTGTCTCTACTAGACCCACAGTAGCACAAAGGGCCTGCTGCCAGGTTGGGTAGCAGATGGCCAAGCCACACCCCACCAGCTGTCTGCACCTGTCAGGTGATAGGATGGCTGGATACTTTGGTGTTCTTCAGAGCTGGGGTTTTTAAATAAGACTCTATGTTGGTGTTACCTAAGGGAGGTTGTTAAAATTCAGATTTCCAGGTCTTGCCATTGGAAATTCTGATTGGGTAAGTTCAAAGTAGGCCTAGGAATCTGCATTTTATTAAGCACCATTACTCATTACTGTGAGAGTACACACATAGGTGGGCAACCATCTGACTGGGTAACAGCCCATTGGGTAGCATTCTCAAGGGAAATAGTCACTGTTTTTCCTCTTGTCCTCTGAAAGAGGGCCAAGGAGCAGTGGCTCTACTAGGCCCTGGAAAATGCCCAGATGATCCCTCCCCAGCTCTAGTCACAGAACAAGGACCTGGATCAGAGCAGAGAGGAATTTGGAGATCTGGGGGGCCCATGCATGTCCTTTATGTGGTCAGGCTTCGTCTGCCTGCTCAGAAATGCCTCAGTAATCTCTTAGAGAAAGGTGGGTGAGCTTGCTCAGAACTTGGCTCTATCCCAGGCATGTACTGTGTTAAGTGGTAGAAACCTCAGATATCTTTCCATCCCATTCCTTTGGTTGGCATATGGACTAGAGGATGGAGGTCATGGTTTGTGGTCCTAGGACTAAAAGCTCCTGAATCAGACGTGGCACTCCCTAACTCTCTTTGAGCCCACAGAAGTGCTGGACTCACGTGCAGCATCCAGTGGTGCAGCATGGCCCTGCAGGCCTGCTGACTCTCTCTAAAGACATGTATCCTGGGCCTGGGGTGAAGACCTCTGGGAGTTCACACCCCAGTTCCCAAATCCTCAACATGCAACAGGGGTAATGCCCACTGGTACAACAGAAATGACGGCTGGTCCCAGAACTCTCTCTATCCTCCACACGTCCTGATGCTTTCCTGCCTCTCCTGCTTCCTGTATATGGATCAGAACCCACCCCTGAGTTCATTGTTTCCTGAAGTTTGTTGGTATATGATGTGAGTTTAGATGGCAGCAGGCAAATATTTCAGTAGTCAACATATATTGCTTTCTATATGCCAGGATCTAAGAACAGTAGATGTATTAACTCATTAAATTCTCACAACTATCTCATGAAGGAGGTACTGTATTATCTCCATTTTGTAATGAGAAAACACAGGCACAGTGAGGTTTTGGGACTTGCCCAGTGCCATGGAACTAGTGTGTGGCGGAGGCAGGTTTCCAATCCAGGCTGAGTCCATAGCATGTGCAATGTCTATGCTCCAGTGAGATTTTTATTGCAACGTGTACTAGAAAATAATTTTAAAAATTAAATGCCAGTTGGGAGACCTGGAATCCAACACCAACTGGCTGTTGGATCTTGGCTAAGACAAAGAAAAATTTTAAAAGAAGAGGAACTTGAAAAATTTTAAAGCAGATCCTATGCTTTCCAGTGAGGAAACTGAGGCCCTAAGAACTGAAGTAACTTCCCCAATGTCCTGTTGTGAGTTAGAGGCTGAGCTAGAGCTGGTATCGCATTCTCCTGATGCCAGATTCATGTGTGTTGCTTTTTCCTTGAATGTGCATTTACATGGAATTGATTCAAGTCAAGTTTTTCATAATTTAAATCATTTGAACTTCACACGAATAGGCATACACAATGGCTTGTTTTCCATGAGAAAATTCAAAATCAATTTACCAAAGCCATTTGGCCAACAAGTTCAGAATCTGTTCCATTTTAGCCACCGATTAAATGTCTCAGTTAAGACATCATTGAGTTATAAAGCACTGTGTGAAGCTGTTATCTGCAAGTATTACCAGTCCTTTCTTCTCCTGCCCATGACCTCTCCTTCTTAAGGGCTCTTCTCTGCAAAGAGGCTGCTCCCATCCACCCCGTCTTCCCCTTCCTTCCCTGCTCAGCACACGCACACTCTGAAGCCCAGGCTGCCATGCTGTCACTTATAGCTCCTTTTGTCCTGAACCCACCTCCTCTTCCCCAGGACCTTCCATCTCAGGTTCCTATCAGGCCCCTGGTATCCCTATAGTCATCCCATACTCCAAATGGCAGAGAGCTGGAATTAATAATAGCTGAGTTTCATTCATTCTTTCTTTTTAGTGCTTTAGGCTCTGGAATTGCCTTCTGAGCCATGATCTCCCCTCTCTTTGCTGTGCTTCAGTTTCGTCATTTGCAAAATGATGATTGGATTTGATGGTCACTAATTATCTGTTATTGACCCAATAGCATGAACAATGAAATATTGTTTATTCCTTTTCCTCCTCGCCTGTGTCCTCTCCTCCCCAGACGCAGCTGTCACAAGCAAGCGGTGCAATTTCTCATTCCCCAGGAAGTCCTCAAATAAAGCTTGTTTTTCCATAAGGGTAGGAGGAGCTGCACATTATTCTTTTTCAAAATAATGACAGGAGAAGAAAAAGAACCAAAAAAAAAAAAAAAAAAAGAGTATATGAAAACCCCCCAAAGCAAAAAAACAAAACAAAATAAAACAAAACACAAACAAACCTTGATGAAAATCAAAACAGGAAAGTCCACACTTGTGGGAGGAGGTGGGGAGGAAGGTCAGCCAGCACCCACCACATTCTGAGGAAACTTCAGCCCCTGCTTTGTGGTTTTATGTATTATTAGAGATTTTACAACAAATAAATGAAGAGGAGAAGCTGGATGGTGCTGACAGTTCTGGTGGGAAGTCACTCCTGCCCAACAAAGGCCACGTCTAAAAATACTTGGCCAGGACCTCGCCATTTCCATAAACAGATGGACACCACGGGGCGGGCGGAGGGGCAGAGGCAGGGAGGAAATTGTATTTGACAATGGTAACGATCTGGCATCTTCCAGAGCTTCACATCCTGGAGAGTCCAGTGGGCTGTCCAGATCTTCACTTGTGCCACTGAGGTGGCTGTAAATAGAACTCTCCTGGGCTCCCAGTGTGGCTGCCCCTCTTGTGGGCCCACAGAGCGTCTTTCCTGCCCCTCCTCAATGCCATCCACAAAGAGGAGGCAGATGAGGTGTGGAAGCTGCTGGAGGGCTGGAGATGAGGTGGGGCCTCCGGGGGGGACTCTACGTTTGCCTTCAGCCCCAGCTGCAGGCCGAAGCAGATGCCATCTGTTTGTGTGCCTGCATGCGTGACTTTCAAGAAGTCTTGTTTAACCTCTTTGGATCTAACCTCCCAGATCTGTAACAAGGGAGGGACACAATTCCAGAGCACTATGTTCAGCTCTGAGAGACACACTTTAAGAGGGGCGAAAATCCAGTAGTGGGGTCAAGTGGAGAGGGGGCCAGACACGTGACTGCTCTGGGAGTGGAGCAATATGTTGAAGGACTCTCGTGAAATAGGGATGTGACTTGCTCCGCATAGTTGCCGAGGGCAGAAGGAGAATCAGGAAGTGAAAGTACAGAAGTAAATCAGGCCATCCTACAGGAGAATGCATTCCTTGTTAGAGATGACCAGATCGAGTGGGGATACCAGGAGGCAGAGCAGGAGGAGTTGGGGGCAGAGCAGGGTTCAAATTCCTAAGCTGTTACCTGCCTTTTTGACCAAGGTCTCTTGAAAAGAAAAATTGGTAAATTGAAGTGGGAGCTAGAATTTAGAGACCTGAATTCTGGTTCTTGGTCTGCCACTAGTTCCCCGGTCAACCTGCGTATATCACTGTCCCACTCTTGGGTTTCATTCCCCTCATCCTAAGATAAAAGAATGAAACGAAGTGGTTTTTCATATGATTTACAGCCCCAGCAAGTCTAACAGATGGTGACTCCCTAAGACTGGCAAAGGGGCCATTATGTCCAGCAGCAGGAGAATGGCGAGTGGGGCCTGAGAAGGGCCCAGCATATTCCTTCTTTGTTTCAGCCCCCAAACACTGAGAAGGTTGATGAGCAGGGGCATCCCCCAAGTGGTTTTGGCAGGGCCTGGGAGCTTCTGGATCACCTGCACCAACCACATCACTACAACATGGGACTCCACAGGAGAAAGCAGGGACCTTCAGAGGCTCTGTGTGCTTTCTAGGGTCCCAAGCTTGGCTGGATGATTTATTGAGATATTAATTTGTTTTATTCTTGCCATTGTTGAAGAATCAGAAGAGATTGGGGATTTTTGTTTTGTTTTGTTTTTAAACGCTGCTCCATCCTGCCTGAAAGAACAGACAAGAGTTGTGCATCAGGTGGTAAGCCGAGATTTTGTTTTCCAGAGGAGCTGGGTAGTGAAGGTGAGGGGGACTTAGAGAATAGGGAGGCACAGGGATTTGGAGTTGAGGAATAACTTTCCTGAAAGAGAGGAGGAGAATTGTATCTGCCAGGGTCCAACCTGGGAAACAGAAACCACTTTAAATATTTACGATGAAGAGAATGTAACAGGGGGAGTTGGTAAGCAGGTGATGGATTGCTGAGAAGCCCAAGAGGGGATGAGAAGGCAACCCTGAGATGAGCAGGAGTAGGGAACCCAGTTGCGCTGGGCTGGAAGGACAAAGGGAGAAGAGAGAGGGCAGCTGAAATCAGGGCTGGCCTGCACAGTGCGGGCTGGAGCCACAGAGGAGATGCTGGAGCTGAGCACAGAGAAGATTCTGGAGCCACAGAGGAGAAGCAGCAGCTGCTGGAGATGCTTCCTTAGGAAGCAGGTAGAGGGGGAGCAAGACTGGCTTCTCCCCTCCATGTCCAATATTCTAGCAATGCCTCACCTCGGGATCAACTGGAAACCGTGCCCTATTTCCAGGTAGGGACTGAGAGGTGAGGTCCTCTGATGAGCAGCACAAGGTGCCAGGATCTGAACATCAAAGTGGAGCCTTGGGAGCCTCAAAGACTCCTGTGTTCCCCTAAGCACAGAGGGATGCAGCTGCCTGCCTTTGAGTACACAACTGGGCTTAGAGGATGAGCATCCTGGAGACCATGTCCTTCATCTTTTTCCTGGGCACCATCTATTGCAGCCCCTGCATACATGACAGATTGAATAAACATGATGAGGAACGTGGCACTATCTTATACTCATCTTGTGGAATAAAACCGATCTCTTCTACAAGAGTTACTGACGTTCCCCACACCCTGTCTTCATAGCATGTTTGAACTCAGCTTCTTCCTCTTTTTCACTGGGAAAGCAGGGATCTCCAGCCCAAGGACCAAAAGACCTTGGGGATCTTAGACAGTTACTGACGTTCCCCACACCCTGTCTTCATAGCATGTTTGAACTCAGCTTCTTCCTCTTTTCCACTGGGAAAGCAGGGATCTCCAGCCCAAGGACCAAAAGACCTTGGGGATCTTAGACTTTTTGTTCCACCCGGGAAGTTTGTAATGTTCTGTTCTGCTGTGTAGCACAGGGCAAAAAGGAAAGTGGGGGAAGAAAGGTGGGTTTCTTCAGTCCCCACCCCAATGACCACGGAGACTTTCATTCTGCCTCCCTGAACTGAGGAGGGTGCTGGTGAAAGCTTCCCCGGGGCTGTCTCTTTGTTGGAAGTTCATTTCTACCCCTCCCTGCAGCGACGGACAACTCATCTGACCAGAGGACTTTAACTCAGTTTAATTCAACCATGATTTTCTGAGCATTATTATGTACTGGGTAGTATGCTAGGCTCCCTGGTGGGCACAAGATAGACAATGGAAGGTTCTTGCCTCCTGGATAGTCACTGCAGGAATTGGAAATTTGAGCAACAGCTGAAGAAAGACTCAGCTCTTCCCTGGCTTCTTTCTGAAAGCAACTTCTGGACGCAGAACTGCTGCTTCATTGCCTTTTTGCAGTGTGTTTAGAGACTCCCCCCATCATGAAGTTTCACAGACTCCCTCAGCCTTTATCTTTTCTAAGTTCCGTGGGGAAAATCTAGGTTAGATACATGGAGTGACTCACCGCTGGCAACCCAAAAGGGTGTTTGCTTGAGACTATGGGGTGTCTTAAAAGAAAATGGACACTGTTTGCACGCAGTGACTTAGCTGCACGTGCAGGCAGGGAGATGCACAGATGACCTCCACAGCATCCCAGCCTCTGGCCCTTTGAGGCCAATATTCTCTTCCTGGTCTAGCTCAGGGGAAGCTGTGTTTCCAGACTGTTGCTTCTTGCACTGATTTACCCAGTGGTCAAATGGAGCAGAGAAGGAGGAAGCTCTCCCTTCCTTTTCTCACACAGCTGTGCTCCGTGGAGACCCATCTGGATTCACTGGAGAACAAAGCCTGCCAGAGTCCCCATTGCCAGCAGCAGGAGCCAGGCAGACAGGCAAGAGTAGCCTGGTGGGTGGGATGTTGTGTTCATTATGCTGGTCCTGCTCCTCCTCCCCACCAATACATTCTTTCTATGCCCTGCAAGGCCATTTCCACTGAGACTGGGAAGTCTAGCACTTACCATGGAGATAGCAGGTGACACAGACAGCAGTGGAAGGAGCTTCTGGTGCTGAGCACGCTGTGGACCTGGTGCTAAGTCAGGGTCAGGGAGGTTTGCAGGGACCGTTGGGACTTACATCTCTTCCTATAAGCTTCTCTGACCACGCTGGCTCCCAGAGCTCCTATTGCTTTGCATTTAGCCTTTAACTGCTCATTTGAACAGTGATAAGACAAGGGTGTGGGACACCTCTTCAGGCTAATTAATGCTGACTTCATATCACACCTCTGCCACCTACTTACTAGTTGAGTGACTTTGGGCAACTTACCTAACCTCTGGGAGCCTCAGTTTTTATCACCTGCCAGGTACAGCTGCCAACCGTATCTACCTGACAGGACTTTCATGAGGAAGAATAGAAAATATATGTAAAGTGCTTAGCACAGTCCTATCATGCAGTAGTATTTAATGAATTTTGCATCTGGTATCAGTCAGGATCCCTAAAGGGAACATACACTCCCCTCTAGAAGCAGACCCTGAGACCAGGTTTTGAGTGCAAGTAGTTAATTTGGGAGGTGACCCCAGGGGACACTAGTAGGGGAGTAGAGAAGCAAGACAGGAAAGAGAAGGAAGCCAATCCAAGGTATGTTAAAGAGCAAGTTACTGCTGTGGGCAACTGGGGCTCAGCTCTGCTGGGGGTCTGTGGGAGGTGGTGTAGAGCACACTTCAGAGTTGCCCTGAAGATCTAGGAAGCTGGGCTACTTATTTATTCACTAGTTACCATTTATCATTTCTCGAGGACTGCTCTTGGGGGTGTGAACCCTTGTGCAGGCCAAGGACACCCCTGANATCCCTAAAGGGAACATACACTCCCCTCTAGAAGCAGACCCTGAGACCAGGTTTTGAGTGCAAGTAGTTAATTTGGGAGGTGACCCCAGGGGACACTAGTAGGGGAGTAGAGAAGCAAGACAGGAAAGAGAAGGAAGCCAATCCAAGGTATGTTAAAGAGCAAGTTACTGCTGTGGGCAACTGGGACTCAGCTCTGCTGGGGGTCTGTGGGAGGTGGTGTAGAGCACACTTCAGAGTTGCCCTGAAGATCTAGGAAGCTGGGCTACTTATTTATTCACTAGTTACCATTTATCATTTCTCGAGGACTGCTCTTGGGGGTGTGAACCCTTGTGCAGGCCAAGGACACCCCTGAGGCCAGAGAGAGCACACAGGCAGTGTCACAGGTGCTTGCTGCAAGAACCCCAGTGAGAATGCTGTTGCCTAGGGTATCCTCATAGAGCACCAGCAGCCTGCTACAGACGGCACACTCAAAAAGGGTGGCCAAAGAGTTTGATGAAGTTTTGGTCTATTTACATTGGTGTAACCAACTAAGGATGCTGCAGCTCCTGGAGCTGTAGGTAAAAGTTGCTACCACCCCTAGTCCTTAAGGAACCAGGGGAGGGTCTAAGTGCTAGGACTCAGCTGTAGGAGGATCTCCAAGTGCAGCTATATCCTCAGGTAGCAAAATGCAGCCACTGACAACACTTGGACAGGAAGTGCAGAAACTGGGAAATAAATATGTAGACCTCTGGCTTTTCCTACCTTCCAAATTTCTACCGTTGATTTCCAATGAACCTGAGGAAACCAGAGAGAAAGGAACTTGGTTCATGCATCCCTGAGACATCACCGTCTAGGGGCACAGAGCAGAGTGAAAGTGGAGATGGGACTCAGGGGAGCAAAGAGAGAAGATCCGGCACAGATCCCTTTCTTCTCTCTCTCAAGCCTTCACGAATCATGTCTTTATTCTCATCTCCACAAAGGTGTTGCAAGGTCTCGAAGGCTGGGCTATTTTGTGATCTTTCTGTTTCAAGCACAGTGCCTTGCACGTATTGGAGACCTCAATATCGGTTGATCGATTGAGAGTAATGAG